>NW_026712192.1:1573224-1798224 GCF_030504385.1 Musca domestica | reverse complement strand
ACATTATTCACCGGAATTGTTTCAAATTCGGTTTTTGAAGTTCTTAATGGGTACTACAACCTATGACAAAAAAATTCGTAAGCACATCCACGTCTTCCTATAGTCTCCATATAACAGTTTTCATTTAAGTGGGTATTAAAAGTTCGGCCCGGCCGAACTTTGCTGCTTTTTACTTGTTTTTCATATCATCTTATTTGAAAGTGTCTTAGATAAAATATCACTTTATAGTTAATATCGTGGGTGAATGTGGTATAGACCTTCAAAGGATCTAAAAATAGGAGTTACCATAACTTGGAGTTGTACCAAAACTATACCACTTTCTTGGACAATAAGAAATATATCATTCTGTTGGAAAATGTGAGGAAAAAAATACTAATTTAGAGTCATTACCACGGAAGGACAAACCAACGAACAATTGCAGATTAGATCGTTAGTTAAGCTGATCAAAATACTTTAATAATTTTATAGTGATTTGGAAGAGTGAAACATGACGAACGAAGGAACACTATCACACACTCACCACTATTCGGCATACTTGGGTTACAACGACCTTCCTTTTGAAAGTTATTGCAATAAAGCATATGCGTAAACATCAGAACAAACCAAACCTTACTCCGTTCTAAAAAGAAGCCTTTTCACAAAATAAGCCTTTTCCCCTGCAAATTTTCGATCATTAAGCACATCTCGAAGGACAACAAGTGAAAAAGCAGTAATTTCGGCCGGGCCGAGCTTTGAATACCCTCCACCATTTGGAACAAATTTGGAAATTTTCAAAAAATAAAATCTTTAAAAAATCCTGTTAAAATTTTGAAAATACCGAATATAGCCGTTATATTGGGGTCTATACGACGTGGCCCTGCATAGGCATTGTTTGTCATAAGCCATTATCATATTTAAATTCGAAACTTGAAACAAACGGTGAAGCTAAAATCATCAAAATATGACATATATTGAGGTACCGTTATATCGGAGCTGTGCGAAGACCAGCATAGACAATTTTCTGTCACAGGCTGTAGCATCCAATACGAATCTCAAATACGCAACTCAAACAATTTCGGTGGGTATTGTACCTAAAATCGTCAAACTACCGAATATGGGCTGTAGTATCCACTACGAACTTCAAATACCAAATTTGAAACAATTCCGGTTAATAATGTCGTTAAAATCATGAAAATATCGAATATAGGGAGGTATCGTTATAGGAGGGCTATACGAAGACGTGGACCTACATGGCCCATTTACTTAACCTGGCTACTGGAAAAATAAACATGTGTTCAAAATTCTATCCATCTATCTCAATTCGTTCGAAAGATAGCATGATTACAACAGACAGACGGACAGACAGACGACTTAGAATCTTACGCTGATCAAGAATATATATACTTTGTTGGGTCTGACATGAGTATTTCGAGGAGTTACAAACGGAATGACAAAGTTAATATACCCTCCATAGTATGGTGGAGGGTATAAAAAATAGTTCCCTGTTCCACAGTGTGTTAAACCCAACACCGCAACACCGATTTGTTTCAACGCATGTCAATGGCTGACAAATACTTCTGCCTACCCTATAATATTTTGTGCTTTACTAACAAAACCTTACAAGCATAATATAACTAAACAATTATTACCTTATTTATTGTTTATTAAGAAATCCTAAAAAGGAGTCTCGATATACTAATTAAACTTGATATATTTACATAACTTTATTTTTCATTCATTTCTCTCTCTCTCTCTCGGACAAAATCTGTTTTTTAATTGCTTTCAAGTTGCAAAATTAAATGGAAATATAAAAAAAAAATATGACAATTTCAACTTGTCGACTTTTATGCAATTAAAATTTATTGCCTTGGGGGGATCAAAAAGTTATTTTTTAGAACATATATAAATGTGTTTATAAAAAAAAAAACTTTTGCATGACCCATTTTTTTGATAAATTAAAATTTAAATAAACAAGTTTAATCAATAAAAAAAACACCGGTTATGTGATTGGCAAATATTGGAACATTTTTGATAATCTGCAACAGTAAGCATATGGAAGATATAGATTTGTATTGACGTCACAATGTATTGGTAAGTTCCAATTTCATAATTGATTGATGTATAAATTCCAAATATTTTAATATTTTTTGTTTCATTTGATGATTGACATTTGAGTTTAATTTTAATGATATAATAATAGAAGGGATATGTTACGATGTATGGATAATTTAATTCTTAAATCAGAATTAATTATTAGTTATGGCGTATTGGTTTAGAGAGTTTTACCTCTTAAAATGATATTTTTAATTAGTAATGCCTGATTTCTTAGACCGTATGAGTCATTCAAAAGAAAATTCAAACTTTAAACCGATCAAAGAATAAATCGTAGTAAATTAGCTTGAAATAGTTTAGAAATATTAATGAACATATAATTTCCAAAAAATATCCCATTATTATTATTATTATTACTAGCTGGCCCGGTCCGCGTTGCCGGCCCCTACTTTTAGTTTTTTTATTGCATATTTTTTAAGGCATTATAGAACACTGATCTGAATGATTTCAAAATAGTCAAAGATAATTGGTCTTTTACACCCATTACCTTAAGATAGGAATTAATTTATTTTTGTCATTTAAATTGTGTGTTGGAAAACCCATAAAGTCCATATTTTTCTTCATAGTATAATTCAATAACGATCCAAAAAATAATATTCGTGATTTTTTCATGTTTCTGCCACAATTTGATATTTCGGAGTTCAAAGCATGTAGACGTACATCCCACTTCTACGTTCCCAGCCAATATTCTCTTGAGAGTTAAAAATTCAATAGTATACCAAATTTTTTTTTCTGACCAAACATTGGTTAGGAATGTGGATTTGCGGGTACACTAATGTGGGAACTATACTTAATAAAATGCCTATGTGGACAATTATCTGTAAGACGATTCTCTATCCCAGAGTAGCCTAAATACAATTTTTTAGCCAAATCAATTGATGAATGTGATCAAGACCAAGATGGACTCTACTCCAAAAGTCAAAATATTATGAGAAGAGGTTTTTTACACCCGTAGAAACAAAGATGTCAAATAAAGGCCTGAAAAATGAAAGAAAAATGTCGAAAACCCCGAATATAGCTTAAATTATATAATGGTTATACCAAAACGTGATCATTTTTTGCGAGGATGGTTTCTTCTCAAATTACCAACTTTTGCTAAAATGCGTATGAGTAAAATATGGTTAAAATGTAAACTATACTTGAAAAAGGAGTGTACCCTTATCCGGGGGTCATATATCGTGACCTGCAAAAGCGATTTAAGATATCTTGAAAGTTTTTTTTTTTCCTAAATGTCCAATTCGCTCTACCATTTTGCACCATTTTGCTCCAATGAATTGCATTTTGAGTTCTCATTGGGCGGATTACTGTAATATGAAAGAAATAGGTTCACATATAAGGGTTATACCAAAGCATGGTCCTATTCTTATAATTATTTGAAAAAATGTGTTGTTCTTCTTAAAATCTCAAATTACCAACATTTGATATACATCTGATATATATTTTGAACAACTGATTATTCATGAAACCCCTAGGAAAAATTTAAAACTCTATGGTAACTTTTGCGAAGTATAGAGCAAAATATTTGAGGCCCTTTGTGTTTGGTTAAACTATATAAAATGGACCCTAAAAACGTTTGATCCCCCCTTTTTGGGATTGTTATGTACCAACCAAACTGACTACTGATGATAGCGCATAGTCACCGTATAACGTTTCATGGGAGTTTAGGTTACTTTTAAGGTTTCCTTTTCTTTCCAAATTTTCAATTTGCTCCACTATTTTATATAGTTCGCATATAACAGTGCTCTTCATATTCGGTATTTCACTGGTTGCAGTCCCAATGAATTTTGCATTTTAAGTTCTCATTGGATGGATTATTTCCATATCTAGTCAATTTCCATTGAATTTTTTTTTTCGATTTTTCCCGATTTGAGAATTTTTGCCATGAGATCTCTTTTATCGTGTTTTTTAGCGATTTTGAAAAAGTAATTATCTTTTAACATTGGTCTAACCGCGTTAAGTTATTTCGATATCATTTGACTGACTTCCATGCAACCCGCCATCAATTTCAGTTCTCAAGAAATCAAGTCAATTAAATAAATTGGTATTAATATTCGAATTAAAAAAAAATATAAAAAAAAAACACTACAAATGTACATTAGAAAAAAGTAAGTCAAAATGGAAAAAAAAAATCATGCAAAATAAAACATTACTATTGTACATTTCAAAAGTCAAAATGAAAATGTTAATATATCACATTTTTACGCGATTTTTTTGAATATTATCCTTTTCGGAAAAGAGACAATTCCGAATTTGTATGAATCGTTAAAATCGGATCAGCGGATCTTGAGTTATAAGCGTAGTAACTAACACAACTTACATTTATATATATAGATTTATTATATTATTATATTATTATTATTATTATTATTATTATATTATTATTATTATTATTATTATTATGTTATTGTATTATTATTATTATTATTATTATTATTATTATTATTGTTATTGTTATTATTATTATTATTATTATTATTATTATTATTATTATTATTATTATTATTTATTATTATTATTATTATATTTATTATTATTATTATTATTATTATTATTATATTATTATTATTATTATTATTATTATTATTATTATTATTATTATTATTATTATTATTTATTATTATTATTATTATTATTATTATTATTATTATTATTATTATTATTATTATTATTATTATTATTATTATTATTATAATAATAATTATTATTATTATTATTATTATTATTATTATTATAATAATAATTATTATTATTATTATTATTTTATTATTATTATTATTATATTATTATATTATTATTATTATTATTATTATTATTATTATTATTATTATTATTATTATTATTATTATTATTATTATTATTATTATTATTATTATTATTATTAATTATTATTATTATTATTATTATTATTATTATTATTATTATTATTATTATTATTATTATTATATTATTATTATTATTATATATTATTATTATTATTATTATTATTATATTATTATTATATTATTATTAGTATTATTATTATTATTATATTATTATTATTATTATTATTATTATTATTATTATTATTATTATATTATTATTATTATTATTATTATTATTATTATATTATTATTATTATTATTATTATTATTATTATTATTATTATTATTATTATTATTATTATTATTATTATTATTATTATTATTATTATTATTATTATTATTATTAGTATTATATTATTATTATTATTATATTATTATTATTATTATTATTATTATTATTATTATTATTATTATTATTATTATTATTATTATTATTATTATTATTATTATTATTATTATTATTATTATTATTATATTATTATTATTATTATTATTATTATTAGTATTATTATTATTATTATTATTATTATTATTATTATGATTTTTGTAACATTTAAAAAAAGTGTCAGACAAACCAGACCATTTCATTTATGAAAATGCGATAGAAACACTGAAAATATATCTTTTTGGAAACTGCATGGTATTTCCTGACCCCATAAGCACATCCTCCCAGAAGTGTCAACATTTTTAATGGCACATACAAAAAGAAATCAGCGTCTTCTTTCTGTCGAACTTGGCACGTCACAATATTTTTACCAATATGAACGTAAATATGAGATTTAGTGGACCATTCCTTTCTCTTGCCGTATCTTCAATTTCAGATTATATAAATATACGATGATGTGATTTCGGAAAGTAACTTTCAGTATTCGCAGTTTGAATGAAAATCTTGGATTTTTCACACAAAAATTATTGCCCATTTCATATGTTTTATATTATACTATGACTATCCAAAGTGGTAAGCTTCTGTCCTATCCTTGTAACCTCATTATGAACTTTTGGGTGGAGGTATGAGAAGTAGCTGGCTAATACTTTTCATTTTTGCTTTGGATCTATATCTTATAAAAATATTATTAAAGAAAACCAGTAAAGAAAGTCTTTAAGTCGGGAGGGGCCAACTTTATGATACCCTACACCACTTTACTAATTTAGTAGAGCTCCGCATAACAATTTAAAGTTTTTATGGGAGAATTCAATCATACACGCTATGATTATATTTATAATTTAAAGTTCAAAGAAATAAATATGCCGAAGCATATGTATCTTTTAAATTCGGACTTGTATTGCCCATTTGGTGCACAATTAATTTGAAATCAGATAAAGATATATATGGGAGCTATATCCAAATCTGAACCGATCTCGATAAAATTTGGCAAATATATTTCTGAGCTGTATTTGATATATTTCCCTGAATATCGTTGTTACGGAGTGCATATTACGGCTGTGGGTAACAAATCGGATGAACAGTATATATAGGATCTATAGCTATATCTGAACCGATTTTCACTAAATTTGACATACTACCTTCTCACTTCGGTAGTAAATGCCAAATTCCAACCCATTTGGATAAATATTAGACGTTTGGTGCAGAATAAAAGGTAAATCGGACGAATGGGAGCTATATCCAAATCTGAACCGATATCGATAAAACTTAGCAAATATATTTCTGAGCTGTATTTAATATATTTCCCCAAATATTATTATACAAGACAAAAATAACAAATCGGATGAAAAATATATATGGGAGCTATAGCTATATCTAAACGGATTTCGATCAAATTTGGCATACTTTGGCATATTTTCAGGCCTAATTTGGTTGTATGTGCAAAATTCCATACTATTCGGGGTGATATTACACGTTTGGTTAACAATAAAATGCAAATTGGACGAAGATATATATCGGAACTATATCTAAATTTTGACCGATAATCTCCAATTTCAATAGGGTTCATCCTTGGGCCAAACAAATGATTTGTGCAAAATGTCATCTGGATAGGGCAATAAATGCGAATTGTACTTTGTTTACAAAAGTACATGGACAGACCGACGGACAGATGGGCGGACATGCATAAATCGACTCAGAATGTGATTCTATGCAGATCATCAAAACGAACTATGGGTCTATCTCATTTCCTTTTACCTGTTACAAACAAATGCACAAAGACATAATACCCTGACCACCATGTGGTGTAGGGTATAAAAATAGGACTTTATTTATCAGTCGATTTGTAGGGAGGAACCAGAAAGAGATGGCCGAACTTTTAATACCTTCCCCCCATTTTAAAGGAATATGAAAATTTTCAAAAAAACAAAAAAAATATTTAGAAAAAGACGTGGTTGTTCATAGATCATTTTTTTCATAGGCTGTAGTACCGATTCCGAACTTTAAATACTAAATTAAAAAAAAAAATCTGGTGAATAATATTGCTAGCATCACCAAAATACCGGTATCGTATTATGGGGGCTATACAAAGACGTGGATGTGCATATACGATTTTTTGTCATAGGCTGCAGTACCTATTATGAACTTTAAATACGAAATTTTAAACAATCTCGGTACAAAATATAGCTAATATCATTAAAATACCGAATATTGGGAGGTACCGTTATATGTGGGCTATACGAGTGCAGTTCGAAAACTTCTTAGCTTAGCACAAAAAGATCCAGCACTATACTCCAGAGATAAGACACTAATGAATCCAAACAATGGATTGAAGCTGGAGGAAGTGCTCCAAAGAAGTCAAAAACAGTTCAATCAGCTGGTAAGGTTATGACAACGGTTTTTTGGCAAAATACACAAGTGTGCAAAATTTTAGCCTTCCATTTCAATTCGTTCCAAAGATAGTGTGATTACATCAGACAGAACTTCTGAGCTAACGTAATTTTTATACCCTCCACCATAGTAGGAAGGGTGTATTAATTTTTTCATTCCATTTTCAACACCTCGAAATATACATTTTAGACCCCACAAAGTATATGTATTCTTGATCAGCATAAAATTCTATGTCTGTCAATGTACGTCTGTCCGTCTTTGGAAATCACTCTAGCTTCCGAACGAAATGAAGTAGGTTGATAAAATTTCACTCACATGTGTATTATGTCTGCAGGACTTTTGGCATTGAAAATGGGCCATATAGGTCCACTTTTTGTTATAGTCCCCATATAACGGCACCTCCCGATATTCGGTATTTTGATGACTTTAGGTACAATACTCATCGAAATTGTTTGAGATGTCGTATTTGAAGTTCGTAATGGATACTACAGCCTGTGGCAGAAAGTCTATGCAGGTCCAGGAGATTTTATGTTTTGAAAATTTCCAAACTCGTTCCAAATGGTGGAGGGTATTCCTAGTTCGCCCTGGCCTTGTTTGCTTTAATTTGTTTCATCTTTTGTGGGGGAAGTACAAGAAGTAGAGAAATGATGCCCATATTCAAACTCTATCTAAAATAGGTAAAAATCTTGATCTAATATATTTAACGCAGTTTTGAATTTGAATTTAGTTTCAGTCCTATTAATTCAGCACTAGGAGGTATTTTAAATTACTTAGAACTTTGATATATTGCGAATTTTACCATTGAAAACGAAGACAAATCTATAAATAACTCACACCTCAAAATTTTGCTTTATTACTTGGTGTGTTAATGGTTTTTATGTGTGTTGTTTTTCAATTGTGTTTTTTTTCCTCAAATTGATTTTTTTTTATTAAATATGTTAATTATAATTAACACTTCATTTGTTATTCAATGTGAATATTCATATAAAATTAAACAAACATTTGCATAGAACACCAAAAAAACCAAACAAATCACTTGACTTTTGATACCACATTCTCTGCTCACTTAAACAGTCATTATGAACTTTTTCAATCAGCATGAAATATTTTCCCAATTAATTTTCATTTTCCCAAATAAATTCACACACACAATGACACGAAGCACTCAGGCTTTGCATGCGCTGTTCGTGGTCGTCCACACAGCAATATCGCCATAGCCGTATATTCCGAAAGGCAACAACTTACTCTTCTGCTTCCGATAATAAAATTCATTTGCAAATATCGAACTGGATTGTATTTATTAACACTTTAGTGGCCGTTAAGAAAATAAACTCTGAAACAAAAGAAAATTGTTAATTTAATGAAAATTGCCACAAAACTTGCCACATATTGGCCCCACACACACACGCACACACCAGCATTAATCAGCCGGACGAAATAAGGCGAACGAGGGAAAAAGAAAACAAACGTCGGTGTTGAAAGTCTCAATTATTTGGCGTGAAGGGAATATAAATAATTAATGCGATATTTAAAAACTATTTAATGTTTTATTTATAAACACGAACGAATGGACGAACGAACGCACGCACACGTCACATTTTGTATTGATGCATGAACACACCACACGCGCTTGGAGTTCCTGAATATCTTAATTACTATTTTTTCGGATCATTAAATTTTAACACTTTATTGATGTTATGCCCTCAACAGAGGATACCCTCGTTTACACCTCAAATGAATACCCTCATTTACATGTGACAAATTGAGGAATAGATTTTATAACCCACCCATATTGTTTTAATGAAAACTGTTGTAAATACTTAGGGGCGAATGTTGTGCTTTGTTAGCTAGTGCAATTAATAACTTTCGAGGGCATTATCCTTTTTTTTTAAAGTCTGGACAATTTTATGCTCTACCCTGCTACGTGAGGATAATATAACACATAGATTTTCCTCCGCGAGCTTGAAACAGGTCGAATTTAAAGCTCCAGTCTCACATTTTATTATACCGATCCACTGCCCTCTGGCTGCTCAGTAAATCAATATTTTCCCAGAAAACTTTAAAAAAAATGAGTAAAAGAGGATATTTATATATGGATATTTAAATTCAGTTCTAATTAAATGAATTTTAGAATTTTGAGAAAAAATTCTTCTTCTACTTCGAAATCAATTTTATAAAAAAGCCCCGCAATTAATATATTGTCTTTATTTTTTTCTGCAATTTAAGAAATTAAAAAAAAAAAATAAAAAAATATTTAAAAAATTGTTGCTTGCTTCAAAAGTCTATTTTAAATTGTATTTGTATTTTTAATAGACCCTTCGAAGTTAATTGGACGCTTTTGTTGTTCAATGAATATAAGTTATAATACATATATTCAGGGCTGTGGAATCCGAGAAGAAGTTGAAATATGTGACTCTGATAATTTTACTGGAGACGAATTCTGAACCGTGGAAAATAACTCGAGTCTAACAACATTTATAATATTTGTATAACCTCCTCCTTGGAAAGAAAGGTATATTAACATTGTCATTCCGTTTTCAACATCCATAAATTTTCATCGTAGACCCCAAAAAGTTTATATATTCATAATCAGCATAAAATTCTAAGTCGATTTAACTTTTTCAGTCTGTCTGTCTGCCTTTCTATTGAAATCACGATACAGCCCACATTATTTGACGTAGAGCGTCAAAATTTAGCAGAACAATTTGTATTGTGCCTTGGATGGCTGGTATTAAAAATTATATATATCGGTCCACGTGTTGGTATAGCCCCCGTACAAGGGTACCTCCCGATATTCGGTATTTTTTGCCACATTTTTTACGAATTTGTCTAAAAATTGGAATCTGTTTGATTTCATAATGGGTTCTAACTCTAGTGCCGAAAACTTCTTTGTATAGGCCCACGTTTCGGTATGGCCCCCATATAACTGTGCCTCTCGATATTCGGTATTTTGATGTTTTTTGCCATATTTTTACGGATTTGTCTAAAAATTTGAATTTTTGGGCCATGATGGATTCTAGCTCCGGTGGCGAAACATTGTGTGTACCTCCTGATATTCGGTATTTTCATGATTTTTCCCACATTTTTCCACGAATTTGTCTTAAAAATTAATATCTGTGGTTTCGCTCCGGTGGCGAAACATTGTGTGTACCTCCTGATATTCGGTATTTTCATGATTTTTCCCACATTTTTCCACGAATTTGTCTTAAAAATTAATATCTGTGGGTCATAATGGGTTCTAGCTGGTATGACGTTTTCCTATAGCGCAGATATAACAATACCCACCGATATTCGGTATTTTGATAATCCTAGTCACATTTACCTACATAATTGTTTAGAAGATTTGTAAGATGACAATTCTTGAAGTTTTGGTATGGCTAATTCACTTTACGGTTTTTTTGATAAGTTTAACGAAATATCTTACTGGCATATGAAGTTTAAAGTGAAACACGCTTGAATTCAGATACTTTTATATAAAAATGTTTCGTTTAACCTAAGGTGGAGGGTATTAGAAGTTCGGCCCTGCCGAAATTAATGCTTTTTTACTTGTTCTATTTCTTTATGCTTAACACTAAAAAATTAATACGATTTAAATAATTCTAGAAGTCCATATTTATACCCTCAGCCGTATGGCTAGAGAGGGTATATGTCATTCGATACTGCTAAACCTGACCTCATCGAAATAATGGTCTTATACCCTAGGTCTCTTTGGACAAAATCCGTTTCAGAAAATTTGGAGTCGATCTAACGATGTCCGTCCGTCTGCCTATTTGGCTGGCTGCTGCTCACTATAACTCTCGAAGGGAGTATCCGATTTGGTCCAAACTTGGTACATCGTTATATTTATTTTATCAAACTTAAATCGAGTGTGGATATGACCAATATCGGTCCACTCCTTCTGATGCCTTCTCCACAAAATGTCAACATTTTCAAAGAAAACAAATATTTTACTGCACAGAAAGAGAAAGGATAATCCGATTTTTTTCTCCATCTTTGCAAATCCTAATATTTGCATCAGTGTTAGGCCAGGTGCAAAAATGGACAATATCCGTCCACCCAATCAAGTTCCTCCCCCACAAAGATCACAATTTTGAATGTACATAACTCTTATAAAATCAGATGTTACCGTCCGATTGTCAACCAATTACACGCATCACATTACACATGCACACCAACTTAGTACATGAGAAGAAAGTTTAGGACAGGGAGGAAGTCTAGCATTTTAGATGACCATAGGATTATATTAAACTGCAACTAACAGCACGACGAAGTGCGTAAATGTCTCTGGTCAAAAAACTAAGGCTAATATCTAAGTAATGCTCTATGACATAATTTCGAAAGTGAAATCTTCCAAAATTGATTTGGACATAAGGGAGCTTCGACCATATTGTAGTTTTGTAGGGTATCACATGGTCGGCCCCGCACGACTATAGCCTTTGCTTACTTGTATATTAAGTTCATCATTCCGTTTGTAGTTGTAATGTTTTGTCGATTTAACGATGTCTGTCCGTCCGTCTGTGGAAAATGCTCTAGCTTCCGAACTAATTGAAGTAGTATGATTAAATTTTACTCAAATGTTTGTTTGGTTTTCAGGACTTTTGGTATTGAAAATATGTCCACGTTTAGGTATAGACACCAAGTTTCACATTTCAAATTTCGTATTTGCATTTCATAATGGGTACTGCAAACTGTAACAGAAAATTGCCTATGCAGGTCCAGGTTCGATAGCAGTGATATTCGGTACAAGAAATCGGATGCTACAAAATTCTCTGGTAAATTTTGAAGGTTGAAATTGATATATAACTCTCCCGTATAATTTCCTCATAACATGTTTGTTCAGTAAGGTTGGTTTTTGGAGTATATATTCATATTCCATTGTTCACTTAATTCATTTCGTCTCTAGACTTAGTTTTGGACCAAGTCTGTGTAAATAAAAACCTTGAAAAAAAAAATTAAAAAAAAACTTTAAAATTTAATTAACCTGTTTGAGAAGAGTGTTGGCACTTTTGTAGTCAACCGCATTTATCCACTAATAAACAAACCTTGTTTTTATTAAAAAATCAATTATGGGATTAAGCCAGATTAGTTTGCAACAACAAAATCAACCTACTTTTTTTCCTTTGGAAGGTGATTTCCACAGACGGACGGTCCACGCTAAATCGAATTAGAATTTTATGCTGGTCAAGAACTATATACTTTGTGGGGCCTAAAGCAGGCCTTCAAAAGGAGGGTATATTAATTTTGTCATTCCGTTAGTAACATCCCTAAATATTCGTTATAGACCCCATAAAGTATATATATTTATAATCAGCGAAAAAATTCTAAGTCGATTTAACGATGTCCGTCTGTCTGTCTGTCTGTTGAAATCACGATACAGCCCACATTATTTGACGTAGAGCGTCAAAATTTATCAGAACAATTTGTATTGTATCTAGGATGATTGGTATTGAAAATGAGATATATCGGTCCAAGTTTTGGTATAGCCCCCATATAACGGTACCTCCCGATTTTTGGTATTTTGGTCCACGTATTGGTATAGATCCCATATAACGATACCTCTAGATATTCGGTATTTTGATGATTTTTGCCACATTTTCCCACGAATATGCCAAAAATTGGTATTTGTGGGTCACAATGGGTTCTAATGTTTCCTTTACCTTAGGTGGAGGGTATTAAAAGTTCGGCCCGGCCGAACTTAATGTTTACTTGTTATACCCTCCACCATGGGTAGGAGGGTATATTAACTTTGTCATTCCGTTTGTAACACCTCTAAATATTCGTCGTAGACCCCATAAAGTATATATATTCATAATCAGCATAAAATTCTAAGACGATTTAGCGATGTCCGTCTGTCTGTCTGTCTGTCCGTCTGTCTGTCTGTCCGTCTGTCTGTCTGTCTGTTGAAATCACGATAGAGCACACATTATTTGACGTAGACCTTTGAAATTTGGCACAAGTGTGTGTATTGTCCCTAGGATGGTTGGTATTGAAAATGAGATATATCGGTCCACGTTCTGGTATAGTCCCCATATAACGGTACCTCCCGATATTCGGTATTTTGATGATTTATGCCACATTTTTTCTCGGATTTATCTGAAAATTGGTATTTGTAGGTCATGACGGGTCTCTGAGCGTGTGACAAAACATTGCATGTATAGGTCCACGTTTTGGTATAGCCCCCATGTAACGGTACCTACCGATATTCGGTATTTTGATGATTTATGCCACATTTTTTCACGGATTTGTCTGAAAATTGGTATTTGTAGGTCACAACGGGTCCCTGAGCGTGTGGCAAAACATTGCATGTATAGGTCCACGTTTTGGTATAGCCCCCATGTAACGGTACCTACCGATATTCGGTATTTTGATGATTTATGCCACATTTTTTCACGGATTTGTCTGAAAATTGGTATTTGTAGGTCACAACGGGTCCCTGAGCGTGTAGCAAAACATTGCATGTATAGGTCCACGTTCTGGTATAGTCCCCATATAACGGTACCTCCCGATATTCGGTATTTTGATGATTTATGCCATATTTTTTCACTGATTTGTGTAAAAGTTGGTATTTGTGGGTCATAATGGGTCCTAGGTCGTGTGGCGAAACATTGTAATTATAGGTGCACGTGTTGGTGTAGCCCTCTTTTTAACGGTACCTCCCGATATTCGCATTTTAATGTTTTTTGCCACATTTTTTCTAATGTTCTTTTACCCTAGGGTGGAGGGTATTAAAAGTTTGGCCCGGCCGAACTTAATGTTTTTTTACTTGTTTTTTTATAAAAGACGAATATTAAGTCTACACTAAATAGTACATATAAATTAAAAATTCGAAAATCAGAAACTTTTTGCCAAATAAATTTGATTTAAAATCGTTTTTCATATATAGGGAGATATACCAAAATATACACATGAAACTTAATTTTGAAATATTGTTCCAATTCCCATAACCACACCAGAGGGTGTAAATATAAGGTAATTGCCATGGAATTTGACATTACCATGGAATTTTTTGGTTCTGGTCATTATCGAAAGGTAACGTATGCGTAAATTCCAACACAAACTTTTTCAGATCTATAGAAACTTTACCGTAAACTAGAAAGTTGTGTGGTATCCCATTTGGTTACCGACTTTCTCATAACTAAAGTATTATTTCTTCCACACATTTAGTTTGTCATCCCATTTATATCCTCAAAATAATTATGTAAGATCTCATAAATATACATTTCTTCTTGATCACCTAACATTTCAAGGCTAATTTCGAATTTCTAGCCGTTCGTTTGTGGCAGCCACTCTAACTTTTTGATAGTTGTGACCACATATTTTAACAGAATGACCTATAAATGGGATGTGTGGCTCTTATTCTAAAAAAAAAAATTAAATCAGTCTATGCTATGCTTCTGCTCCCCCACAAAACGGAATTGTGCGATTTTAAACATTTTAAAGTTTTAATCTTGTGTTTTAACAGAATTGTTTATATTTTCATATAGGGTTTCCCAATGTGTCGTCAGCTTGTCCCAACAGAACTTCAAACTTGATCCGCTTGTCAAAGACGAGATATAATCATCCGAATTTTGGCAATTGAATACGTCTCCTAATTTAAGGTATTTTAAAGGAAATTCCTTCATATTAAACTAGATTTATTAAACACACTCTATTTATTTTCCAAACTGATATTTAACATTCTAACAAAAAGTTTTCGAAACAAGTTATGTTAAGATATTGCTCTCATCTGAAATACGAAATTGCTAATGTTTCGAAAACCTTTTACAATCGTATTGGTATTTTGTATTGTTAAAAATAAATATGACGCAAAGTATGCATATTGAATTGTTTTCACTGCGTAATATTGCAGAGCATATTTATACCACCCGCTATCAAAAGTAGGGAATATTAACTTTGTCATTCCGTTTCTAACATCCTTCAATTGTTTTCATAGACCCCAAAAATTATATATATTCATGATCAGCATAAAATTCTTAGTCGATTACACGATGTCAGTCTGTCAGTTAAAATCACGATACGGTCCACATTATTTGACGTAGACCTTCAAAATTTGGCAGAGCAATTTGTATTGTATCTAGGATGGTTGGTATTGAAAATCGGTCCACGTTTTGGTATAGCCGCCATGCGGTACCTCCTCATATTCGGTATTTTGATGATTTTCGCCACATTTTTTCCACGTTTTGTCAAAAAATTCTTTATGTAGGTAGTAACTGGTTCTAGTTTCACACGCGGAAAATCGTATGTATATGTCCATGTTTTTGTATAGCCCCCATATAACGGTACCTCTCGATATTTGGTATTTAGATGATTTTTGGCACATTTTTCCACGGATTTGTCTAAAAATTAGTATTTGTACTTCGTAATGGGTTCCAGCTCCGGTGGAGAAACATTGTGTGTACCTCAGGATATTCATTTTTTTGATGATTTTGTCACATTTTTCCACGGATTTGTCTAAAAAATAGTATTTGTGGCAGAACATTGATTATTTAGGTCGACGTTTTCCTATAACGCACATATAACGTACCCACCGACATTCGGTATTTTGATAATTCACATTTACCTACGAAATTGTTTCAAATTTGGTATTTAAGAAGATTTGGTAGATGACTTGACCCTTGAACTGTGTGGCAATACGAAAACGTGGACCCATATGGCTCATTTTCAGTACGAAAAGTCCTGCAGACATAACACAAATTTGAGTAAAATTTGACTTCATTTCGTTCGGAAGCTAGAGTGATTTCTGCAGACGGACATGGGGACTATACGAAGACGTGGACCTGCACAGACAATTTTCTGTCATAGGCTGTAGTATTCGTTAAGAAAGTCAAATCCCAAATTTGAAACAATATATATTGAAACAATATATATATATATATATATATATATATATATATATATATATATATATATATATATATATATATTATATATATTATATATATATATATATATATTTTGTTGATTTTAGCTCCATTTTTTACTGCAATTTTTCCATTCGGTATTTTGATGATTTTAGCGACATTATTTACCGGAATTGTTTCAAATTTGGGATTTGACTTTCTTAACGAATACTACAGCCTATGACAGAAAATTGTCTGTGCAGGTCCACGTCTTCGTATAGTCCCCACATAACGGTACCTCCCGATATTCGGTGTTTTGATGATTTTAGCGACATTATTTACCGGAATTGTTTCAAATTTGATATTAGAAGTTCCTGATAGATACTACAGCATAAAACAGAAAATGAGCCATGTAGGTCTACGTCTTCGTATAGCCCCCATATAACGGTACCCCCCGATATTCGGTATTTTGATGATTTTAGCGACATTATATATTAGAAATATTTCAAATTTGGTATTTGAATTTCGCAATAAATACTACAGGCTATGACAAAAAATTGTCCGTGCAGGTCTACATCTTCGTCGGTATTTTTAAGATTTGAACAGAATTTTTAATGGATTTTATTTATTCATTTATTTATTATACCCTACAACACTATGTGTTGGGGGTATTATAAGTTTGATTAGGCCAGAATTTATGTAACACCTCGAAATATTGGTTTCCCATATAGGAAAGTATATATGGATCTTCCTAGCCTTCCGAGCTGAGTCGATCTAGCTATGTATGGACTGACGGACAGACGGACGGACGTCCGTCAGTCCATGTTAATTTGTAATCACGCAATTATGGCCCGATCCTAACGAAATTTTACACGAAGGTGGGGTTAGGGTCAGAATAGAACCCCATTTCTTTTGGAGATGATCGCCAAATGTTTAGGGGTTGAAATGGACCAAATACTGAAAAAATGTCGGATTTTGCAGTAGCTATACAGGTCGCAATTATAGACCAATCGACGGAATTTCGCATGTAGCTAGAGTTTAGGGCGGGGAAGAAGCCTACCAATTTGGGTGGTCATCGGTTAATATTTAGCGGGTAAAATAGACCATATCTTTTTTGTTGAAAAAATTCTAAATTTTTCATTAAACCGTGAATTTTTTAAATACCGGCGAAATCACAAAGTCATCACAAGGTTACTTCTGACCTTTACATTGATGTTATTATCCAACAAATCGGATATATAGCAAAATATGAGCGATATATATGTCTATCAAAGAAGATATGCTTGAAAGATCTCTTATATGTCGAGAACGGCTGAACTGATTTCGACAGTTCTCATTAATTCAGAATGGCCTCTTGGCAGGAAAGAAAAAACGTCTAAAAAAATCGCATAAATCTCTCTTAAGATGAAAATATTGATTTTGTAAAATTTTCTCATATTTTTTCAATTTTGTCATATTTTTGGCATATTTTCATTTTGAATTAAACATTTGGTAATATTTCTACAGCTAACAAAACTAAGTAGTTAGGATATCAAGATATCATATACACATTGCATTTATGGCCCGATCCTTACGGAATTTTGCATGGGGACAAGATGAGGGTCAGAATAGAAGCCTACTCTTTTTGGAGATGATCGCCATATATTTAGGGGTTGAAATGGACCAAAAAACTGCAAAATTGTCAGCAGGTCGTAATTATCGCCCGACCCTCACGCACATTTAAATGGGGGTTACCGGACATTGCAAAAGCCAAGCAGTTTTGGATGGCCATCCAAAAATATTCAATGTGTGAAGGAGTTTGCCAACTTTTATAGACAAAATACGAAAATGTCCATTCCAGCGACATCTACCAATAAATTGGAAATGAGCAAATTCGTTTATGTTGCTATTATCCGAAAATTAGAGAACGAAACATGATGGTTTTCTTTTATTATTTGTCACAATATCTTGTGGAATTCTTTCGAGTATTTCGCCTATATAAACTGTATGGTTTATTATAGTGTTGTAGGGTATTCGACGGTCGGCCCCGCCCGACTGTAGCCTTTGCTTACTTGTTTTTTTATATTTTAGGTACAATTTTATATTGAAACCAAAACGCATTTAATGAACTTTGATTTGGGTTAGCATAATGGAGCAAATGTATCTGTAATAAGTTATTGGAATCGTTGGTATTTTAAAAAGGGTCCTTATTTAAGCTCGGCATTTCTAAAGGTTATTAATATTTATATCCCATGTGTTAGGGGTATTATAAGTTTGATTGGGACAAAATGTTTGTAACACCACGAAATATTGGTCCTGGACCCATTATGTTTCTATATATCTTACTATCTCGGTTGAAAACAACCTATGTTTTAATTAAAAATTATTCCATTATTAAGATCCCTAACTTTCGAAAATTTGAAGACAAACCTTGATTGCGTGGATGATTTTTTAAGAAGTTCAATTTCTTATTTTTTTACTTGTTTTCAATCAAATGCGGTATATTTTCATTTTCGGTTGAGAATTCGTCATGACTTTTTTTATAATTTAAAATCATTGTCATATTTTTCAGGAGATTTTCCAATAACTTTGCAACACAAATAATACAACAACGTCCGTGATAGCATACAGATGTCGATATTTAAAAATAGGATTCAAATTTTATACAATTTACTCACTTCTACAGATAATCGACATAGAAGTAAAAATCTGTATCAATATTATTAATTCACTACCACTTCAGCAATATTTATCTTAACGAATTTCAATATCTGTTAAGAACACCGAAAGCTCACAACCACAGATATCAAAATTGGTGTCAACCTTTCCGTCATCAATCGCTCTTTTTTATACCCTCCACCTAGGAAAGGAGGGTATATTAACTTTATCATAGCGTTTGTAATATCTCTAAATACTCATCGTAGACCCCATAAAGTATATATATTCATAATCAGCATAAAATTCTAAGTCGATTTAACGAAGTCCGTCTGTCTGTCCGTTGAAATCACGATACTGTCCACATTATTTGACGTAGACCTTTAACATTTAGCAAAACAATTGTGTCTAGGATGGTTGATATTAAAAATGAGATATATCGGTCCACGTTTTGGTATAGCTGCCATATTCGAAATTTTTTTTAAGGTAGGCCATAACGGGTTTCAGCTCCGGTGGCGAAACATTGTGTGTATATGTCCATGTTTCTGAATGGCCGCCATATAACGGTACCTTTCGATATTTGGTATTCTTATGATTTTTGCCACATTTTTTTAAGGATTGTCTAAAAATTGGTATTTGTAGTTCGTAATGGGTTCCAACTCCGGTGGCGAAACATTGTGTGTACCTCTGGATATTTAGTATTATGATGATTTTTGCCACATTTTTCCACTCTGTTGTCTAAAAACCAGTAAAGAAAGTCTTAAAGTCGGGCGGGGCTGACTTTATGATACCCTACACCACTTTCCTAATTTCGCAGATCTCCACATAACAATTAAAAGTTTTTTTATGGGAGAATTCAATTATACACGCTATGATTATAATTATAATTTAAAGTTCAAAAGACTAAATATGCCGAAGCATTTTAAATTCGAACTTGTATTGCCCATTTGATATATATGGGAGCTATATCCAAACCTGAACCGATCTTGATAAAATTTGGCAAAAATATTTCTGAGCTGTATTTCATATATTTCCCTGAATATCGCTGTTACGGAGTGCATTTTACGGCTGCGGGTAACAAATATAACAAATCGGATGAACAGTATATATGGAAGCTATTGCTATATCTGAACCGATCTTCACCAAATTTGGCATACTAGCTTCTAGACTCAATTCGGTCGTAAGTGCCAAATTTCATCCCATTTGGGCAAATATTAGACGTTTGGTGCACAATAAAAAGTAAATCGGACGAAGTTATATGTGGGAAATATATCCAAATCCAAACCGATCTTGATAAAATTTAGCAAATGTATTTCTGAGCTGTATTTGATATATTTCCCCAAAAAATAACAAATCGGATGAACAATATATATGGGAGCTATAGCTATATCTGAACTGATTTCGATCAAATTTGGCATACTTAATTTCAGGCCTAATTTGGTTGTATGTGCAAAATGCCATACTATTCGGGCTGATATTACACGTTTGATGCACAATAAGAGGCAAATCGAACGAAGATATATATGTGAGCTCTATCTACATTTTTACCGATTATCTCCAATTTCAATAGGGTTCGTCCTTGGGCCAAACAAATGGTTTGTGCAAAATTTCATCTGGATCGGGCAATAAATGCGAACTGTACTTTGTTCACAAAAATACATTGACAGACGGACGGACAGACGGACGGACATGCACAAATCGACTCAGAATGTGATTCTATGCAGATCATCAAAAGGAACTATGGGTCTATCTCGTTTCCTTTTGTCTGTTACAAACAAATGCACAAATACATAATACCCTGACCACCTTGTGGTGTAGGGTATAATTTTTGTGTACCCTCCACCATAGTATGGTGGTGTAACACCTCGAAATATACATTTTAGACCCCACAAAGTATATATATTCTATGTCGACTTAGCAATGTCCGTCCGTCTGTCCGTCTGAGGAAGTCACTCTAGCTTACGAGCGAAATGAAGTAGGTTGATAAAATTTTACTCAAATGTGTGCTATGTCTGCAGGTCTTTTAGTATTGAAAATGGGCCATGTAGGTCCACGTCTTCGCATAGCCCCCATATAATGGTACCTCCCGATATGCGGTATTTTGATGATTTTGATTTCAGCGACATTATTTACCCGAATTGTTTTAAATTTGGTATTTGAATTTCGCAATAAATACTACAGGCTATGACAGAAAATTGTCTGTGCAGGTCCACGTCATCGTATAGCCCCCATATAACGGTACCTACCGATATTCGGCATTTTTATGATTTTTGCGACATTATTTATTGGAACTATTTCAAATTTGGCATTTGTAGTTCGTAATGAATACTACAGTCTAAGACAGAAAATTGTCTGTGCAGGTCCACGTCTTCATATAGCCCCCATATAACGGTATCACCCGATATTCGGGATTTTGATAATTTTAGCGACATTATTTACCGGAATTGTTTCAAATTTGGTATTTGAATTTCGTAATGAACACTACAGCCTATGCCTGAAAATTGTCTGTGCAGATCCACGTTTTATAACCCCCATGGTCCCTCCCTATATTCGGTATTTTGATGATTTTAGCTACATTATAAACAGATTTTTTTTGCATTTGAATATTGTAATAGCTTGTGACAAAAGTTGCCTATGCAGGTCCACGTCGTCGTATTGGCCCTAATATACGGCTACATTTGGTATTTTTAAGATTTTAACAGAATTTTTAACGGATTTTATTTTTTTTGAAAATTACCAACGTTCGGCCCGGCCGGTCTTACAGCTTTTTTACTTGTTTATTATTACAATCATTTTCATGCCAACAAAATTTGTGTGTGCTGTTAAAACGGCACTGGTTTGTTCATGTTTTTTTCTTTCAACTCCAAATTGCCACATATTTAAATCGATTTTCTTATAACTTCAATTTTCTTTTGCCGCACATCACAAATAATGCAAATGATATTGTACAGCTGCTGCAATTTAAAATGGAATTCCAATTTAATACATGTAATGCCCTTCTATAGGGTATCAACATAGATATCCAATAAAGTCTTCCAATCTCACCAATTCATTGGCACTTCCGTGATATTTTTGTCAACGATTTTGAAAATCTTGTTTTTCAAGGCAAGTTGTTTTCTTGGTATCTTTGTGTTTTTAATAAAATCAAATCGTTATCATGTTTATTCTCAAACAACAAACAACTAAATTCATGTCAAACCTTTCCGGCATAATTCACTTTTTTTAGGCAAAGTTACGTTTTGCATAAATCACAAAGTACGAAAATATAATTGTTTTTCATTTCCTGCAAAACAGATTTGTTCTTCCTTTGAAATTGGCAAAAAAAATCACATTAATTATTTTTCAACACTTAAGCTTCCTTTCACAAGAATTTCGCGGAATGTGTGTGAGTTTGTTTATTTTGTCGTGGAAAGGAAGGATATGATATAATAAAGGCAAGCATATATGGCTGCCTTATGTTTAAAATTAATTATTCATTTCAAAAATTGTTTTATATATTAAAGGTTTTCGATAGTTGTTTTACAAGCACTTGCTAGTTTTTTTTTTTTTTTTTCAAAACTAAAAAAATGCCATCTAAGCTTTTCATCTCAATTAAGCTATTTAACAAAATTTTTCACAGTCCTTTCTTAAACTATTATTTTTTCAAAACTTATTTTAATTTTGGGTTTAATGTCTTACGCAAATTTTCTTTTCGCAATTACCTTTATAATTTTCCACTTTTTATCCATTAAAGTTTCGCCTTAATTATTTTTATAACATTTGTTTTTTATTCAAGTTCTTAATTTAATAGCCTTATATTAAATAATATTTTAAATTATTTGTAACATTTAAATTATTTTATTAAATTTTGAAGATACATTTTATACATTATGGGCACATTTAATTTTCATGACAATATTTTATTTTTATTTTTTTGTTTTAAATTTTTTTTTTTTTTTTTTTTTTTAATATTTATTGAAATTTCATCAAAACAATATGTGTAGTTCTCCACATTCATTCATTCATTGAGGGTAGTTTTGTCACAAAAGTTCGTTCGTTTGTTTGTCGCTTAAACTTTGAAAAATACCGTACTAGTTTTTTTTCTGCGTATAAACACAACCGTACATTGGTAGAAACTCGCAACAACTGAATCCAAACAATCGCCTTTCGTTGGTTTTATCATTTCGCAGTAGCAGCAGCCACGAACCGAATAGACAAAAGTGAAAATGTGTTCAGTAGCACATTTGTGTGTGCGTGCGTACATCTGTGTGTGGGAAGTATTTTTCCGAAGTGTTGGCGGAAAATCGAAGAATGTCAGTGTGCCACCCAGCCATTACAGCCCCCCCAACCCAACTCAGCAGCTGTAGCAACAATTCGTTGGCCACCATAACAAAAACACAAAACATATGTTTCGTGAAAAAACGAAAACTATTACCATTCCCAACATCGGGTATGCAACAATCAAAACATTAACTTCCCCTCTACACAAAACGTTTGAATTTATCTGAGAAATTTCTCCACCCTAGCAGAGCACAATGCGCATGACTGTTCTCAGCAAAAGGCGCCAATTTGGATAGGAATTTGAATTTTTGCATTGAATGGGAAAAAAATTTCATCGATTCGTTTTTCTAAAAAAGTTATTGACGAAAAAAATGCTCATTAAAAAAACGGGAAACAGGTTAAAAAGGCCTTTTATGCTATTATCGATCTAAATCAACAATTTTAATATTTTGAGAGAGAGGCGCCGGATTGAGTGGACCGACATACTCCATATTTACATTGATAGAAATGACACCAGGTTTGAAGAAAATCACTGAAATATACTCAAAGATAATCACTGACTCGATGGACCCATGACTCTTTGGGCCCATTCCAATCGACGAGGCTTGTCCGCAGGCAACATTCTTTGCGTAAATTGAATTTTATACGGGAACAAATGCAAATCAATGCGAATAATCCGTTGAAAAGTGGACCGAGCCATGCCCAACTGCTGAGAACGGCGTTTTTGGGATGTTCTTGGGGACCTCTCAAAACTGACTCGTACGGCAGCGATATTCTCGGCCGATCGCCTTGGTCGACTTTTATATGGCCTCTTCGGATTAGAAAGAGCCTTACCAGTCGAAAATTTTTCGTATAAACGCTTAATGGTGTTCTTAGAAGGCGCACTTCTCACATTTTTTAATGTTTTAAAAGCACGTTGAGTTTTCACAATTGACTTCTTGTAAATTTCAACTATTTCAGAGCGCTCGCGTGGCGTGTATTGGTTCATGGTAAAAATCTGCTTGGACTGACGCTTCAAACGCGGTATGTCATTAAGCGATGTGACATCTCTGTCAAAAGTTTCGGCGTTGCCAGATGGGTCCGTCGAATATGGGCAACCCTGTAGGGTTAAATGTACTCAAAGTTTTGAAACTTGAGGTACTTGAAGGCGTGGTCCACTACATTTCATCTTCCCGCCAGATATTGTGTTTGTAGATATATTTGGACGTGTTAAGTTTCAAGAGAATTAAAAAATAAGCCTATTTCGTATTTTATGAGCGCCATAATGAAGGAATGTACCGATTTTGTGCATTTTTCAAATCGAACTATCACTGAAATAAGTATTAGGATTTGCAATCTTTAAACACAATCGGATAATGCTTCCCTGTTCTCTGAGGCATTTTTATACCCTACAACACTATGTGTTGGGGGTATTATAAGTTTGATTGGGCCAGAATTTATGTAACACCTCGAAATATTGGTTTCCCATATAGGAAAGTATATATGGATCTTCCTAGCTCGCCGAGCTGAGTCGATCTAGCTATGTATGTCCGTCCGTCCGTCTGTCCGTCTGTCCGTCTGTCCATGTTAATTTGTAATCACTCTACAGGTCGCAATTATGGCCCGATCTTCACGAAATTTAAAATATTGGTGAGGTTAATGTCAGAATAGAACCCTATTTCTTTTGGAGATGATCGCCAAATGTTTAGGGGTTGAAATGGACCAAATACTGAAAAAATTTCGGATTTTGCAGTAGCTATACAGGTCGCAATTATAGACCAATCGACGCGGAATTTCGCATGTAGCTAGAGTTTAGGGCGGGGAACAAGCCTACCAATTTGGGTGGTCATCGGATAATATTTAGCGTGTAAAATAGACCATATATTTTTTGTTGAAAAAATTCAAAATTTTTCATTAAACCGCGAATATTTTAAATCCCGGCGAAATCACAAAGCCATGACAAGGTTACTTCTGATCTTTACATTGATGTTAAGATCCAACAAATCGAATAAATAGCAAAATATGTGCTATATATATGTCTATCAAAGAAGATATGCTTGAAAGATCTCATATATGTCGAGAACGGCTGAACTGATTTCGACAGTTCTCATTAATTCAGAATGGCCTCTTGGCAGGAAAGAAAAAACGTCTAAAAAATCGCATAAAAATATCTCTCTAAAGATGAAAATATTGATTTTGTAAATTTTCTCATATTTTTTCAATTTTGTCATATTTTTGGCATATTTCCATTTTGAACTAAACATTTGGTAATATTTCTACAGCTAACAAAACTAAGTAGATAGGATATCAGGATATCATATACAGATCGCATTTATGGCCCGATCCTTACGAAATTTAGCATGGGGATAAGATGAGGGTCAGAATAGAAGCCTACTCTTTTTGGAGATGATCGCCCTATATTTAGGGGTTGGAATGGACCAAAAAACTGCAAAATTGTCAGCAGGTCGTAATTATCGCCCGATCCTCACGCACATTTGAATGGGGATTACCGGACCGTCCAAAAATATTCAATGTGTGAAGGAGTTTGCCAACTTTTGTAGACAAAATACGAAAATGTCCATTACAGTGACTTTTTGGAGAATTCGCAAATACAGGAAAGACGCACTTCTGACTATTTCATTAACGCTGATTTCGTTGAAGAATATAGTCAAATGTCTGTATCTCATATAATATAAAAAATATATGTCAATAATAAATGTTAATCTTTTGCCACTTCTGAGAGATTATAGGTCTTTGGGAAATATTGGTTCCAGATCTAGGAAGACCATTTACGTGCAACATCTACCAATAAATTGGAAATGAGCAAATTAGTTTAAGTTGCTATTATTCGAAAATTAGAGAACGAAACCTGATGGTTTTCTTTTATTATTTGTCACAATATCTTGTGGAATTCTTTCGAGTATCTCGCCTATATAAACTGTATCGTTTATTGTAGTGTTGTAGGGTATTTAACGGTCGGCCCCGTTCGACTGTAGCCTTTGCTTACTTGTTTTGTGATATATTGAATTTTTTTGGGTACTAAAGGAGTAGAACGACATTGTTTCGATCTAAATTTAAAAATAATATTATGATGCACCAAGTATTGTTGAAATATAATACTTCCTTCGAATTGTTGTGCGCACAAGCCAGACAGACAGACGGACGAAGTGATGGACATCGTTACATTGGCTTCAAATATTTTGAAATATATTTGGTTCAAAGAGACCTAGAGTCTGAAATCGTTATTTCTTGTTAGAAATGTCTTAGAGTTTATATGTATCAGAATCATAACTTTTTGCTTTTTTTACCGTCGCTCTACAGACCAAAAGCTAATGTATGGGCAAATCAATTTCCATGAGGTTGAAGTTAAGGGCAGAGCAGAGCTGTAGATGATTATCAGCTGGTAATTAGCTATTAAATGGCACTTCTTGGCAAAAACACGAATACATTGCTTACATTGATGCTGATTTTCATGACTTGTGACAGATGGTATTTCACAATACAGACAGGAATCTTTGGAATTCCCATTAGCGCGGAAGAATATATAATTACTGGCAAGAAAAGTCCACCTTTTAGATTTGAAGGGTATATTAACTTCGTCATTCCATTTGTAAATCCTCGAAATACTTATTTCAGATCAAACAATGTATACAGGGTGAAATAAAAAAAACTGCAACAAAGTCAAACGCCAGAATTTTTTCATTCCATCTAGAATATTTTCGCGATAATATTCGGCATTTATGCTGCTTCCACGGTCGAATAATACCAGCAGTGAGCGACCATCGGCTGTTATGGCGGCCCACACCATCACCATGGCCGGCGCTTGAGTTCTGGTGGCCAACCGAAGGGGCACATTTTCAGCTGAACTCTTTGGCAAGTAAACACGATCATTTTGTTTGTTTACAAACTGCTGGACAACGAATGTTTTCTCATCGGAGAAAACCAAACTCGGCAGTATACCACTTTCAGCCAAGCGACGCAACTCTTTACCTCTTTGGAGTCTATTTTCTTTCTGTAGCGGTGTAAGTTCTTGCACTTTTTGGAATTTCAATGGCCTTGCCCCGAGCTCATTTTTCAATATTTGCCGAATGGAATATTGCGATATGTTTAGCTCACGAGCAATTTTTTGGGCCACTGCGACGAGGGTTTCGATCAAGTCGCTTCTTTACTTTTCGAACCATTTCTGCTGATGTTGCTATTTTCATACGCCCACTTCCTTGACGTCGGGCTACGTTACCAGTATCATGGTAAAGAGCGTTTCTATGAGACACAAAAGATTTATTCACATTTAAATGCTGGAGTGTTCTAACGATAGCCACTTTTGGTTTTCCAGCCAAATATAAAGAAATCACACTATCACGCTTGAATTCCATCACGAATAACTTTTTTTCTGGAATATTCTCACTAAAATGCTTGGGCATGCTTGTAAACAATATAATGTGCTGTTACTGGAATAATTTTAACAGCTGTCGGACGAGTGGCTAGGAAATGACAGCAGTCTGAAGTTGGTTGCAGTTTTTTCATCTCACCCTGTATTTTGCAACTAGGTACGTTAAGTTCGTAAATTGATCATGTCGGTCCACGCTTTCGTTTAGCCCCCACATACCACGGTACACCTCCGATATCCATTTTATATTAGTTAAGCGACATTATATACCGTAATTTTTCAGAATTTCGTATTGGAAGATCTTACCTATGACAAGGCCACCCCTTCGCATACCCCACATATAACGGTACCTCCCTTCTTTCGGTATTTTAATGATATTAGAGACATTATTCAATGGAATTTTTTTGAAGATCCTAATGGGTACTACTGCCTATGACAGAAAATTGCGTGTACAGGTCCATATCTTCGTATATCCCCCATATAACTGATTTCGTTTCAACCATATTTTTCGATGAAAATTTTTTAGAGTTTTTCGTCACGGCCGAACTTATTTCTTTGTTAGTTCTTAAAAGGCATCATCTGTTCAGTTTGAATAAATTTTGAACTTCATACGTCGTACTAAATTTTCAGTCTATCAAGGTTTTCTATATTATTCAGTGTTTAAAATCTTTTATTTTAAACTTTTTCAAGGAGAATATCAGGTAAAACCTTTGAACGACATCCATTTTTTCTGATCAAAATTATTTCAACGTCTCCATATTTAAACCCAAGAAACAAACAGTGACCTTAACATTATATTTCAGAATTTAAGCTCTATCCCTTAACCTTATACCAAATTTAGAAACATTAAGTAATCGTAACATTCAGTAATCGCATAATTTTGGCACTCATTTGCAAAACCGGCTCATATCTTTATCCTAGCCACCAACAGTTATCGCTATATAATATTTCACGGTTCCAGCTCCATCTCTTCACCCAATACCAAATATAGTACGATTCAATACTTTTCTTACAATAATAGTACACATTTCCGAAATAACCTTCATATGTTCAGGTTACACATGAACAGTGACCCTAATACCAAATTTCAGATTTCAAACACTATCTGTTCACCCAAAATCAAATTGTACCAAACAGAGTACTATTTGCTAATTTTCACAGAAAAATAGCCCAATTATGTCTTTGTGGCAAAATCCGCCCCAAAGAGTGACTTATGCTTGTTTAAATACGTAGCGGTCGATGCTTATTTTCTTCCGTAGGCAATTTTTTGCACACATTCTTTCCTTTATATGGTCAAAAAAAAATGACGAAATGCATGACATGTAATTTCATGGCGATTGACGGATCATTCCTGCTCGGAATTTGGTAAGGGATTTTGTATACAGTGGTTTCTATTTACCTGCATCAACATAAACTAAAAGATGGTTATGCTGGATAAAACACCACTGATGCTCAAATACATATGTTGTGAATTTGTCTCTCTGAGTTTGTCTATCCATTGCTTAACTACTTTTGATGAGCTAAAAGAGAACACTCTTTTGTTTGAAGTTTCGATGACGCTAATGGTGAGCATTGCTTGCCTAGACAATTCATGAGAAAACTTACTTTGTTGTTGAATAAAGTGGTGTTTTCTTGAAATTAGTTTCAGTTGGCTTTTGATCGTTAATCTGAAACTATGTCAACAAAGAAATTAACATCACTTTCCATAAAAGAAAAATTGGAAACCACTTAATAAATGTATTATAAACTTTAAAAGATTCCCATTGATTTTGGCTGGCTATTACACGTACGTAAGTAAAATAAAGATTGCTGCTTTGTTGTGCACGAATAGAAAATTAAAGATACCTGCACTTTTTGTGCACGTAAGTAAAATTAAAGATACCTACTTCATTGTGCAGATAAATGCAATGAAGCTACCTGCATTTTGGGCATTGCTGCACAAGATGTCGTGCAATTTTTGATTGTGCAGGTAAGCAAAAAATACTGTATACACATTGTATATATTTCGCTGTATTCTATATCTATAAAAGAGGAAAATGTTTGTATGTTTGTTTGTTTGTTTGTTTGTAATTTATGGACTCGAAAACCGCTGAATAGATTTTCCTGAAAATTTCCATGTATACTGCAACATCGCCTGAAAGTAACATAGGCTATATACATTTTTGAATTTCCACTTGGAACTGGAGATATAGCATCAGAATCGGAGGTACCTCCCAAAAATTTAGATTTTATATGCACATATCTACTGATTTGTTGAAGATACAGTCTCCAAATTTGGAATACATAACGGAATTTGAAACAAAAATAAGTTTGCCAAATAATATTGTAATCGGTTCAGATTTGGATATAGCTCCCATATATATTTTCGACCGATTTTTTCATTTGATGCCTCAAACACAATATGAATGTTCGATTCCAATGAAATTTGGAATGTGTGACGGGATTTAATCCGAAAATAAATTTGTCAAATTATATTGAAATCGGTTCAGATTTGGATATAGCTCCCAGATATATTTTCGGCCGATTTCAAGCATTTGATGCACCAAACACGCTATGTATCCCCAATTTCAATGAAATTTGAAACGTGTGATAGATTTTATCAAAAAAATTGATTTCCCAAATTATATTGAAATCGGTTCAGATTTGGATATAGCTCCCATATACATATTCGGCCGATTTCATGTATTTGGTGGACCAAACACGATATGTATTTCCAATTGTAATGAAATTTAAAATAAGTAACGGAATTGGGAGCCAAAATTAATTTGTCAAATTAAATTGAAATCCGTTCAGATTTGGATATATGAGAGCTATATATATTTTCGGCCGATTTCATGTATTCTATGCACCATACACGATATGTATGTTCGATTCCAAAGAAATTTGAAATATGTAACGGGATTTTGATTAGAAAATACATTAGTCAAATTATATTAAAATCGGTTCAGATTTGGATATAGCTCCCATATATATTTTCCGCCGATTTCACATATTTTATGCACAAAACACGATACGTATTTCCGATTCCAATGAAATTCGGCATGAGTGGCTAAATTTGGTACAAAAATAAATTTGACTAATTATATTCAAATACGCTCAGATTTGATTATAGCTCCCATATATATATATATATACTCAGCCGATTTCACATATTTGATGCACCCAAAGCGAGAGAGACAAAATTTGGCACCAGAAAAAATTGACAAATTATATTGATCAGTTGAGGTTTGAATATAGTTAGCATATATATTTCGGCCGATTTCATACATGTTATGCACCAAACATGATATATATGACCGATACCAATGAAATTCAGAATGTGTGGCGGAATTTGGTTACAATAATAAATGTGACAAATTAATTGGAAATTAGTTATGATTTCACATATTGGACGCACCAATTTCAATGAAATATGAAAGGTGTGGCGGAGTTTGGTGTAAAAGTATTTTTTTTAAATTATATTTAAATCGGATCAGATTGGGACATGATTTTAATAAGAACCATTGACCCACAACGCCTTAGGCTAACACTAAGAAACAACACAAAAATTGATTTGAAATACGCTTATTACGGCGAAGTATGTTGCTATCTCGAATTCACTAATTGCAATAGAAATGACACTCAAATTCAAAAGATTGCAGTTTACTGCACGCTTGGTATTTGCTATGAAATAAATAAATCCGAAAGACAAACCCTTCGTGTATGTATGTCATGTTACTGCTTTTCTAATGGTTTTGGTTATTTACGCATTAAAATGGTGCAATATTTTTTTTTTTTAATTTTTAATTTGTTTAATTTGTGTTTTTTAACCAACATATATTCGTAAATAAAATTTTGAATGCATATAAAATCAAAAGGGGTAGCGAAGCGCACCGGGTTCAGCTAGTATCCTATATATTTACTATCGGCACCCACGCAACGATCAGAGTTGACCTTTTCGTCTATTTGTGATTTCGCCGGGACTAAAAATATTCGCGGGTTAATGGAAAATTTGACTTTACCCCCAACACATAGTTTTGTAGGGTATAAAAAAAATACGGCCTCCAAAATGTTTGAGTATTATCAAATCTGTGGATTTTAAGATGTATCATGATATCTGGCTACGTATTTCAATTAAATTTATATCAATGTATAGGTCATTTCATGGCAATTAACGGATCATTGCTGCTCGGAGTTTGGTAATAATTGACAGACGAGCAAATATATCAATGCCGATTCACTGGGTGGAGTTATGACATCGTTATACTATAATGTGGATCTAAGAACAATATTTCCAGGCCTCACAAACCTATTTGCCCCAAAAAAAAAAAATAAAATAAGAAAAAAAAAAAAAAAATAAATAAATAAATAAAAATAAAATAACCATCACTCCATAAAATATTAAATTTTTATTTTAAAAACAGTGAACGTGCCCTCTCCTTTTGCACACCGACAAAATCATGGTCTGCCTTGCATCCAACGTCTTTTTGTACTTGTTGATTTATTTTACTATTATTTCTCCTAGTGACGATGACATTTTGTTCGAAACAAAGATTTGGACACACCATCATTTACCGGAATGCAATGTCATTGTCCCCGGGTGCAGCTATGACAAATTCTAATAAAAATTTTACAACTTTTCTAACGAATTATACTTTAATGGCAGGATAATAAAACGATAATGGGATTTATTTCCATAATTACGTTATTAGCATTAATAATCCATAGAATTTACATTTTGTTATTGTCATTATTTTTTGGGGAATTATTGTTTTTTGTTATTTTTTTCTTACAAACAGCAATGAAAAACGGAAGCAATCAAGCAAAAGTCTTTGGAAGTTATTGAACTTTCTTCCATTGGGTTTATCGATTTCGTATTTTTCATTTTAATCCTTGGGGGATTGCGACAGAAACATAAATCGAGTGAAAATATTGGGACATTGCTCTGCCATGCAGGAGATGTACGAATGAGTTAAGCAAAATAAAGCAGGATTTTTTTGAGAGAAGAAAGAAAACAAAATGTCAGTTACCATACGATTTGAAGTCAAAGATAAGAAACGAAAATTGGACATTTTAATGTCATACGATAAATGTTTGTGTGTGTGTGTGTGTGTGCATGTGGCAATGACCCAAAATATTTAGCACTTTTAGATAAACTACCCAACATACCGAAAATAGAATACAGCTTGAGAACAATATTATAAAAATATAGTTTTTCAACAATGCTTGAAAAACACTTATGTTCCACAAACATTTCTCAAATCTGTCCCTTGTTGACAAATTAGTTTTGATTTTTTGTGAAAAATGTCAGCAAGAAATTATTTTCTTTGGCAAAAAACAAAATCATGCGAATTTAGGACCCATTTCTGGACCGAACCCTTAAGGTATGGATGAATAATAAATCCGGGAATCATTCACATAAATTATTCCAATCCCAGTTCAGATTGGGATCATCAAAAAAGTTGAAGGAATTCAATACATGAGATACAAGAGATGCAGAAGTTCAAATAAGGGAGAAGGAAACGTCAGGGTATCAATGCCACATGAGGCAGTGACTACTGGGATGTCCATCAAGAAAAAAAATGTGAAAAATGATTAAAAATTAAAAAAAAAAAAATAATATTATATACTATTACAAAAATAAGCTTATTATAATATTATTTTTGTAAGCTTATTCTACAATTTCAAGTATAAGCTTATAAATAAGGGTTCCGTTTCGATTATTCTATACTTGTTACACAAACATTTTTCAATGTTTTCTCAAGATTTTCTCAAGCTTAAGGCTTATGTTCATAAGCTTATTGTAATATTATTCTCAAGCCATTTTGGTATGTTGGGTAAATTGACGTCATTATTTAAATTTCTATTGTAAGTGTGTGTGAGAGAAACAAAGTGAAAATATGCATATGTATGTGTGTGTGTTTTTTAATTAAGTGTTGTGTGATTTATTATAATTATGAAAGTCAATTAGTAGAGATTACTTTATTTGTTGTGCCGAATTGGTTTTATAAGAAATTAAATTAAAAAGAAATTAAAACTGAATTTAACTTGACTTATATGGAATACAATTAAGACACAATAACAATTAATTTTAGAATTTTTACTTAATTTACTTGAAATAATTCGATCCTCTTAATATAACTGAAGAATATAATTGAAATATCGCATATATGTATATTTGTCTATGAGCACAAATATGCAAAAAAGATAAAAAACTGCATAACTAATCGGATGTATTACGTTTTGCATGAGTGACGCCAACGAACATGTAGAAGCAAAGGTTTGCGGCGCCGGAGTGGGTTACTCAAAATCTATATCTATAAAAGAGGAAAATGTTTGTATGTTTGTTTGTTTGTTTGTAATTTATGGACTCGAAAACCGCTGAATAGATTTTCCTGAAAATTTCCATATATACTGCAACATCGCCTGAAAGTAACATAGGCTATATACATTTTTGAATTTCCACTTGAAACTGGAGATATAGCATCAGAATCGGAGGTACCTCCCAAAAATTTAGATTTTATATGCACATATCTATTGATTGGTTGAAGATACAGTCTCCAAATTTGGAATACGTAACGGAATTTGGAATAAAAATAAGTTTGCCAAATTATATTGAAATCGGTTCAGATTTAGATATAGCTCCCATATATATTTTCGACCGATTTCGTTCATTTGATGCCTCAAACACAATATGAATGTTCGATTCCAATGAAATTTGGAATGTGTGACGGGATTTAATCCGAAAATAAATTTGTCAAATATATTGAAATCGTTTCAGATTTGGATATAGCTCCCATATATATTTACGGCCGATTTCAAGCATTTGATGCACCAAACACGCTATGTATCCCCAATTTCAATGAAATTTGAAACGTGTGATAGATATTATCTAAAAAATTGATTTCCCAAATTATATTGAAATCGGTTCAGATTTGGATATAGCTCCCATATACATTTTCGGCCGATTTCATGTATTTGGTGGACCAAACACGACATGTATTTCCAATTGTAATGAAATTTAAAATAAGTAACGGAATAGGGAGCCAAAATGAATTTGTCAAATTAAATTGAAATCGGTTCAGATTTGGATATAGCTCCCAAATATATTTTCGACCGATTTCATGTATTTTATGCACCATACACGATATGTATGTTCGATTCCAAAGAAATTTGGAATATGTAACGGGATTTTTATTAGAAAATAAATTAGTCAAATTATATTAAAATCGGTTCAGATTTGGATATAGCTCCCATATATATTTTCCGCCGATTTCACATATTTGATGCACAAAACACGATACGTATTTCCGATTCCAACGCCTTAGGCTAACACTAAAAAACAACACAACAATTGATTTGAAATACGCTTATTACGGCGAAGTATGTTGCTATCTCGAATTCACTAATTGCAATAGAAATGCCACTCTACTTAAAAAAAATGCAGTTTCCTGCACGCTTGGTATTTGCTATGAAATAAATAAATCCGATGGACAAATCCTTCGTGTATGCATGTCATGTTACTGCTTTTGTAATGATTTTGTTTATTAACGCATTAAATTAGTGCAATATTTATTTTTTTTAATTTTTAAATTTGTTTTTCTTTATCCAACATATGTTCGTAAATAAAATTTTGAATGCATATAAAATCAAAAGGGGTAGCGAAGCGCACCGGGTTCAGCTGGTATACTATATATACGAAAACGTGGACCGACATGGTAAACCTGCCTACTGGTAAACTATGCATGTATGCAAACTTGTGGTCTTCTATCTCAATTCGTTCGAAAGATAGCGAGATTACAACAAACAGATGGACAGACAGACAGACAGATCGATAGATCGTCTTAGAATTTTACGCTGGTCCAGAATATATATACTTTGTAGGGTCCATTATGAATATTTCGAGGAGTTAGAAACGGAAAGACTGAGTTAATATACCCTCCATAAAATGGTGGAGGGTATAGAAACGGCTGAACGGATTTTGACAATTCTTACCAATTCAGAATACTCAAGGCTATTCTGAAAAATAACATCATGTAAAACCAGTAAAAAAGTCCTAGAGTCGGGCGGGGCCGATTTTATGATACCCTACACCACTTTGTTAGTTGAGCTCCACATAACAATTAAGGGTTTTTATGTGAGAATTCAATCATACACGCTATGATTATAATTATAATTATAATTTAAAGTTCAAAGGCCTTAATATGCCGAAACATTTGTATCTTTTAAATTCGGATTTGTATTGCCCATTTGGTGCACAATTAATTTGAAATCGGATAAAGATATATATATATATATATATATATATATATATATATATATATATATATATATATATATATGAGAGCTATATCCAAATCTAAACCGATCTCGATAAAATTTGGCAAATATATTTCTCAGCTGTATTTGATATATTTCCCTGCATATCGTTGTTACGGAGTGCATATTACGGCTGTGGGTAACAAATACTACAAATCGGATGAACGGTATATATGGGTGCTATAGCTATATCTGAACCGATCTTCACCAAATTTGACACACTAACTTCTAGACTCAATTCGGTCGTAAGTGCCAAATTCCATCACATTTGGACAAATATTAGACGTTTGGTACACCATAAAAAGGTAAATCGGACGAAGTTATATATGGGAGCTATATCTATATCTGAACCGATTTTCACTAAATTTGATATACTTGCTTCTAGGCTGAATTTGGTCCGATGTACTAAAATACAGTCCATTTGGACTTATATCGGCCATTTGGTGCACAATTAACCCCAAATCGGATGAAGATATATATGGGAGCTATATCCAAATCTGAACCGATTTCGATAAAATTACAAACAGCTATTTCTGGGCTGTATCTTATATCTGGTACCAAATATCATTCTTGTGGAGTGCATATTACGAATGTGAGAGGCTTAAACACCAAATCGGATGAAAGATATATATGGGAGCTATAGCTATATCTGAATCGATTTTCTCCAAATTTGATATACTTGCTTCTAGGCCGAACTCGGTTGGGTGTGCCAAAATTCAGGTAATTTGGACTGATAGTGGACATTTGGTGCACATTTAACCCGAAATCGGATGAAGATATATATGGGAGCTATAGCTGTTTCTGAACCGATTTTCTCCAAATTTGTTGTATTTGCTTTAAGGCTAATCTCGGTCACATGTGCCAAAATTCGGGCCATTTGGGCTGATATTGGCCATTTGGTGGTCAATTAACCCGAAATCGGATGAAGATATATATGGGAGCTATATCCAAATCTGAACCGATTTCGATAAAATTTAAAACAGCTATTTCTGTGCTCCATCTAATACCTGGTACGAAATATCACGGATGTGGAGTGCATAGTAGGAATGTGAGGGACTTAAAGATCAAATCGGATGAAAGATATATATGGGAGCTATAGCTATATCTGAACCGATTTTCTCCAAATTTGATATACTTGCTTCTAGGCCGAATTCGGTTGGGTGTGCCAAAATTCAGGTAATTTGGACTGATAGTGAATATTTGGTGCACATTTAACCCGAAATCGGATGAAGATATATATGGGAGCTATATCTAAATTTGATCCGATTCTCACCAATTTCAATAGGGTTCGTCCTTGGGCCAAAAAAATTTTGTTTGGAAAATTTCATCTCAGTCGGATAATAAATGCGACCTGCATTTTGTTCACAAGAATACATGGACAGACGGACGGACAGACGGACTGACATGCATAAATCGACTCAGAAAGTGATTCTATGAAGGTTCTCAAAAGTAACTATGGGACTATCTCGTTTCCTTCTCCATGTTACAAACAAATGCACAAAGACATAATACCCTTACCACTACGTGGTGTAGGGTATAAAGATTTTTATACCCTCCACTTTAGACAAGAGGGTTTGTTATTCCATTTGTAACACCTCTAAATATTCTCGTAGACCCTCATATGATTATGATTAGCATAAATCTCTAAGTCGATTCAACGATGTCCGTCTGGCTGTCTGGGTTCCAAATCTAGTGGCCGAACATTATCTTTATGGGTCGGCGTTTTACTATAGCACGGATATTCGGCATCTTGACGATTGAAGCCACACTTTCTAACGAATTTAACTCAAATTCTACACGAAGTAAGATAGGAGGCTAAAAATTTGCACAAATCAGTCAGCAGGTTAAGCACGTTAAGTTCTATGATGGGCTATATCTGTCAACGATATTCGGTATTTCGATGATTTTAGCAATTTTCTAAATAGGTCCACCATATAGTATATCCCCCATATAACGAGTACTTTACCTCCTGGAAGAGAATTGCCTACGCAACTCCACGTTTTATTATAGCCCCCATATAAGGATACCTTTCTATATTTGATATTTTGATGACTTTACAGTACATAACGTTATTAACGGGAATCGTTTCAACTTTCGTATTTAAAGTTCGTAATGGGAATTACAACCTGTGACGGAAAATTATCTATGCAGGTCCACGTCATTGTATTGCATACATATAACGGTACCCTCCCTTTAGTGATATTTTTCTCCGGAATTGTTAAAAAAAATTTGAAACATCAAACCTAAATATATGGTTTATTCAGGAATTTATAATAAAATGATGGGGGTTTTACAGGGTGAGATGAAAAAAATGCAACCATACTGCTTCATTTCTAACCCATTCGTCCGACAGCTGTTAAATTTTTTCCAGTGACAGCTCATTATATTTTTCACAAGCGTACAAAAGAATTTTCGTGAGAATTTTCCAGAAAAATAGTTTTTTGTGATGGAATTCATGCGTGATATTGTGATTTTTTATATTTGACTGGATTACCACAAGTGGCTATAGTTAGAGCACTCCAGCATTTAAATGTGAATAATTGTTTTGTGTAGCGTAGCATAACGTCAAGGAAGTGGACGGAAGAAAAAAACAACATCAGCAGAAATGGTTCGAAAAGTAAAGTAGAGACTTGATCGAAACCCGCGTCGCAGTTGCCGAAAAATGGTTCGTGAGCTGAACATATTGCAATATTTGATTTGGCAAATTTTTAAAAATGAGTTCGGGGTAAATCTATTGAAGTTCCAAAAAGTGCAAGAACTTACACCGCAACAGAAAGAAAATAGGCTACAGAGTTGCTTCGCTTGGCCGAAACTGCCGAATTTGGTTTTCTCCGATGAGAAAATATTCGTTGTCCAGCAGTTTGTAAACAAACAAAATGATCATGTTTACTTGCCAAAAAGGTCAGCTGAAAATGTACACCTTCGGTTGGCCACCAGAACTTATGCGCCGGCCATGGTGATGATGTGGGCCGCCATAACAGTCGATGGCCGCTGGCATCAGAATAAATGCCTTGGGCGTGCAAACATTTTGGCCGCAGACGTTGGACATTCCAACCATCGGCACGACCAAAGGTGACCAATTCGAACAAATCTAAACTTATTTTAAAATTTGATGCTATTTCCGAAATGTTTTGTTTCATTCAATAAAATTTTAAAAAAAATATGACGTTTTGCTCTGTTACAGTCTTTTTATCTCACCCTGTATAAGGTTGGTTGGGCCAAAAAGTATATAAATTATTTAGGGTTTGAAATGGTCTCAAAACAGAATACTTGACTTTGTAGAAGACATCGCACATATAGCGCAATATATATACAATCTCATGGGTGTGTTAATTAGACCGCTTATAACACAAAAACGGCTGGACGGATTTTGACAATTCTCACCAATTCAGAATAGCCTTGAGGCAGAGAAAAATCGCGTAAAAAGATGATAATTAACATGTGTATATTTTTCTGCAATATTTATACCCTACAACACTATGTGTTGGGGGTATTATAAGTTTGATTGGGCCAGAATTTATGTAACACCTCGAAATATTGGTTTCCCATATAGGAAAGTATATATGGATCTTCCTAGCTCGCCGAGCTGAGTCGATCTAGCTATGTATGTCCGTCCGTCCGTCTGTCCGTCTGTCCATGTTAATTTGTAATCACTCTACAGGTCGCAATTATGGCCCGATCTTCACGAAATTAAGAATGGAGGTGGGGATTAGGTCAGAATAGAACCCTATTTCTTTTGGAGATGATCGCATAATATTTAGGGGTTGAAATGGACCAAATACTGAAAAAATATCGGATTTTGCAGTAGCTATACAGGTCGCAATTATAGACCAATCGACGCGGAATTTCGCATGTAGCTAGAGTTTAGGGCGGGGAAGAAGCCTACCAATTTGGGTGGTCATCGGATAATATTTAGCGGGTAAAATAGACCATATCTTTTGTGTTGAAAAAATTCAAAATTTTTCATTAAACCGCGAATATTTTAAATACCGGCGAAATCACAAAGCCATGACAAGGTTACTTCTGACCTTTACATTGATGTTAACATCCAACAAATCGGGTATATAGCGAAATATGTGCGATATATATGTCTAACAAAGAAGATATGCTTGAAAGATCTCTTATATGTCGAGAACGGCTGAACTGATTTCGACAGTTCTCATTAATTCAGAATGGCCTCTTGGCAGGAAAGAAAAAACGTCTAAAAAAAATGCATAAAAATATCTCTCTAATGATGAAAATATTGATTTTGTAAAATTTTCTCATATTTTTTCAGTTTTGTCATATTTTTGGCATATTTTCATTTTGAATTAAACATTTGGTAATATTTCTACAGCTAACAAAACTAAGTAGTTAGGATATCAGGATATCATATACAGACCGCATTTATGGGCCGATCCTTACGAAATTTTGCATGAGGATCAGCTGAGGGTCAGAATAGAAGCCTACTCTTTTTGGAGATGATCGCCATATATTTAGGGGTTGAAATGGACCAAAAAACTGCAAAATTGTCAGCAGGTCGTAATTATCATCCGATCCTCACGCACATTTGAATGGGGGTTACCGGACATTGAAAAAGCCAAGCAGTTTTGGATGGCCATCCAAAAATATTCAATGTGTGAAATAGTTTGCAAACTTTTGTAGACAAAATACGAAAATGTCCATTCCAGTGAGTTTTTGGAGAATTCACAAATACAGGAAAGACGCACTTCTGACTATTTCGTTAACGCTGATTTCGTTGAAGAATATAGTCAAATGGCTGTATCTCATATAGATGTGTTTCAGTCAAAATCCAATAATAAATGTTAATCTTTTGCCACTTCTGAGAGATTATAGGTCTTTGGGAAATATTGGTTCCAGATCTAGGAAGACCATTTACGTGCAACATCTACCAATAAATTGGAAATGAGCAAATTAGTTTAAGTTGCTATTATTCGAAAATTAGAGAACGAAACCTGATGGTTTTCTTTTATTATTTGTCACAATATCTTGTGGAATTCTTTCGAGTATCTCGCCTATATAAACTGTATCGTTTATTATAGTGTTGTAGGGTATTCAACGGTCGGCCCCGCTCGACTGTAGCCTTTGCTTACTTGTTTTTTTCTATTTTTGTTATATATATTAACGCATGAGGTTTTTCCAATTTGACTTACAATATCGAATTGTAAATTTTATAATATTTTTTTGACTTAAAACACTATGCTCCAGTTTTGTCAAATACTATCTTCACAAAAAATTGCATGGGTATAGGGTTATGATCAGAAAAGAAGCCTTTGGTTTTGGAAGATGTTCACAAAATAATTAGGTTTAAAAATGGATCAAAACATTGTCTAGATTTTGCACTCGCTTTACAGTTCTCCTCTAAGGACCAATAGACGTGGACATTTTTATGAGGTTAGAGTTTTGGACACGCGAAAGTCTAGCATTTTGGATGGTCATTGGAAAATATTTAGCTTTACGAAAAAGCCAATTAGGTGTAGTAGGAACATTTGTTTCGTAAAAATTCCGGAACTTTTTATACCCTACACAATTCTATGAAGAGTATATGAACATTGTAATTTCGTTTATAACTCCTCGAAATACTCATGATAGACCCTATAACGTGTATATATTCTGGATAAGGGTAAAATTCTTAGTCGATATAGCGATGATGGTCTGTCTGTCCGTTATAATCGCGCTTTCGAACGAATTGAAATATAATGCTAAAGTGTCTATTTTGCCAGCAGCCATGTTAAGTTCGTAATTGGGAAATATAGCACCCCATATAACTGTACCTTCTTTAATTCGGTATTTTGATTATATTTGCGACATTATTCATCGGAATCTTTTCAAATTTCGTATTTGAAGTTCTGAATTTATACCACAGCCTTAGACAAAGAATTGTCTATGCAGAGCCATGTCTTCGTATAGCCCTTACCATACAACACTATGTGTTGGGGGTATTATACGTTTGATTGGGCCAAAAATTATGTAACACCTCGAAATATTAGTTTCTCATATAGGAAAGTATCTCGCCGAGCTGAGTCGATCTAGCTATGTATGTCCGTCCGTCCGTCCGTCTGTCCATGTTAATGTTTAATCACTCTACAGGTCGCAATTATGGCCCGATCTTCACGAAATTTAGAATGAAGGTGGGGCTAGAGCTAAAATAGATGAGATAGAGATGATCGCATAATATATAGGGGTTGAAATGGACCAAAAACTGACAAAAATCTTGATTTTGCAGTCGCTCTACAGGTCGTAATTATGGAACAATCGACGCGGAAGTTAGCATGGGGCTAGAGCCTAGGGCTGGGCAGAAGTCATCCAATTTTGTGGGTGAAATAGACCATAACATTTGGGTTAAATAAAAGTCAAATTTTCCATTAAGTGGCGAATATTTTTAATCCCGGCGAAATCACAAGTAGACGAACAGGTCAATTCTGACCGATAGAGGATATATCGGACATATATAGCGAAAAATATACAATGTATATATACAAAGGAAGGGGAGGTAAGCAAGAATGCTTATATCTTAAGAATGGCTGGACCGATTTTGACAAATTTTGTCAATTCAGAATGCCTTCTTGGCATAAAAGTATAAAATGTAAAAAATACTATACTACAAAATCTATACTAAATTTTGTAGTATTTTGTGACATTTTTTATTTTTTCATATTTTTTTATCGCATGCGATTTTTTCAATTTGACTTATAATATTGAATTGTATATTTTGTAATATTTTTTTCACCTTACAACACCTTATAATATACAGATTGCAATTATCATTCGATCCTTACGAAATCTTTCACTAGGGTAGGGTTCGGCTCAGAGGGTCTAGACCTATTGTTTTCAAAAATGTCCGCAATATATTTTGGGGTTCAAATGAATCGAAAAAAGAAAAAAATTCTAGATAACACAATTGAAGCCAATCGATACGCCTGAGAAGAGAGTTAAGGACAGGACCACAATAACTAACAGCACGACGGAGTGCATAAATATTGGATAAATATCCCTGGTCTAAATGCCAATGGTAATATCTTGGCAGTGCAATAATAAATTCAAAAGCGAAATATTCCAAAATGAATTTAGACATAAGGCGACTGCTAACACATTGTAGTGTTGTAGGGTATCACATGGTCGGCCCGCACGACTATAGCCTTTGCTTACTTGTTTTTAAAATATATCTACAAAAAATAAAAAATTAAATAAATTCTGCACCACCATACATAGATTGAATTTGCAAACATTCCGTTCCTTGTCACAACTACGCGACAAATGATAAAAATTTTATGATTTCAGAGCCAGCCGTTACTTTTGGGCGTCAACTATCCATCAGTAAATTTATCATTACGTCACTTAACCTTTTTATATACATAGAAACATTTCCATTCGAGTAAAAATTCTGTTAATTACTTTTTCGGAATACACGATTTAACACTTTTGGTTCAAAATTAACATTCCCAGCATATGATCCGATTTTATTTGTGTAACCCTAAACCCTCTTGGAAAATTTTTCACATTCTTTAAAATAACCCTTTGCCAAATGATTATTGCAAAATGATTCCCCAACATGTCCATGTCCAGAAGACATAATGCATAATTGCTATCAAACCTAATTAAAAGTTATGCTTATGACATTTTTCCCAAAAAAAAAAAAAAAATAAAAAAGTAAATGGAACCACAAAACTTCTACCAATAAATTAGTCTGCGACATTTCTAATGTTCCAACTGGTTTTGTTAATTCGACCCCAAGGGCTGTATGTGGTAAAACTACAACAACAGCAACAACTATGTGTGCATGAATGCTGTTCCCTTAAACCCATAAAACTACTCCTTCCCTTGTTTTGTGGTTTCCTAATAAAATTTCAAAAGTTTCATTTTACTATCCGCAAACAACAAACTATTGCAACGTTGAGTCTTCTGTCTGTTTTCGGTGCGGTTTTCATTCCTTCAAAAGATGTCGTAAATATATAACCAAACACTTAAAGGATGTTCTCATCGCAAGCCTTTTGAATACAAATGCTCAATTTATTTTAAGATTCTGATGGCAACATGCCATAACTGTTCAACAAGTTTTCACTTGTTGTGTGAATGTGTGTGTGTGCATGGATGTGTGTGTGCTGTTTTTTATTCGATGACCGAAAAAAATAAAACTATCAACTTTGTATGAAATAAGTCAAGAAATACAAAAGCTGGCAAGGAGGAAGTATCATGTTATTTGATATACCACTATGATTGAATTGAGCACAATCGTTTGAAAAGTAGTTCGATATTAAATTAAAAAGAAAAAAAAATAATAAACGGGATCGTAGCAATTCAAAATATTTAACAAGATCCCAGAATACATCAGGACTTTAGGAATGAATGTTAACAAGTAAAAGAAGTAAACAAAGGCTATAGTCGTGCGGGGCCGACCATGTGATACCCTACAACACTACAACATGTTCGAACACCCCTTATATCCAAATCCATTTTGGAAAATTTCGTTTTTGAAATAATGTCAAAGAGCCCCGCCCAGAGGTTACCCTTAGTTTTTTGAGCCGGAGAATTTGGCCAATATTTACGCACTCCGTAGCGTTGTTAAGTAATCAAAACAATTTCACACAGTCATCTAAAATGCTAGACTTCTTCCCTGACTTTAACTCTCTTCTGATGCGAAATTCCGTGTCGATAAGTTTCAATTGTGGCCTATAGAGCGACTACAAATTAGAAAAAATTATTTTTTTTAGTCCATTTGCTTTAATTCTGACCCTAACCCTACCCCCATGCAAAATTTCGGGAGGATCGGACGATAATTGCGATATGTATATAATACCCTCAAAACGTAGTGTTGGGAGGTGTAAAATTTAGAAAATTTATAATTCAAAATTGTAAGTCAAATTGAAAAAATTGCATGCGATTATACAGCGATACGATACAGCAAAAGATTAACATTTATTATTGGTGTTTGACTGAAACGCATCTATATGAGATACAGACATTTGACTATATTCTTCAACGAAATCAGCGTTACCAAAATAGTCAGAAGTGCGTCTTTCCTGTATTTGTGAACTCTCCAAGAAAGTCACTGGAATGGACATTTTCGTACTTTTGTCTACAAAAGTTGGCAAACTATTTCACATATTGAATATTTTTGGATGGACATCCAAAACTGCTAGGCTTTTGCAATGTCCGGTAACACCCATTCAAATGTGCGTGAGGATCGGTCGATAATTACGACCTGCTGACAATTTTGCAGTTTTTTGGTCCATTTCAACCCCTAAATATATGGCGATCATCTCCAAAAAGAGTAGGCTTCTATTCTGACCCTCATCTTATCCCCATGCAAAATTTCGTAAGGATCGGGTCATAAATGCGACCTGTATATGATATCCTGTTATCCTAACTACTTAGTTTTGTTAGCTGTAGAAATATTACCAAATGTTTAATTCAAAATGAAAATATGCCAAAAATATGACAAAATTGAAAAAAATATGAGAACATTTTACAAAATCAATATTTTCATCTTTAGAGAGATATTTTTATGCGATTTTTTAGACGTTTTTTTCTTTCCTGCCAAGAGGCCATTCTGAATTAATGAGAACTGTCGAAATCAGTTCAGCCGTTCTCGACATATAAGAGATTTTTCAAGCATATCTTCTTTGATAGACATATATATCGCACATATTCTGCTATATATCCGATTTGTTGGATGTTAACATCAATGTAAAGATCAGAACTAACCTTGTCATGGCTTTATGATTTCGCCGGGATTTAAAATATTCTCGCTTTGATGAAAAATTTTGAATTTTTTCAATACAAAAGATATGGTCTATTTTACCCGCTAAATATTATCCGATAACCACCCAAATTGGTAGGCTTCTTTCCCTCCCTAAACTCTAGCTACATGCGAAATTCCGCGTCGATTGGTCTATAATTCCGACATGTATAGCTACTGCAAAATCCGACATTTTTTCAGTATTTGGTCCATTTCAACCCCTAAACATTTGGCGATCATCTCAAAAAGAAATAGGGTTCTATTCTGGCCCGACCCCGACCTCCATTCCAAATTTCGTGAAGATCAGGCCATAATTGCGACCTGTAGAGTGATTACAAATTAACATGGACAGACGGACAGACGGATGGACGGACATACATAGCTAGATCGACTCAGCTCGGCGAGCTAGGAAGATCCATATATACTTTCCTATGTGGGAAACCAATATTTCGAGGTGTTACATAATTTTTGGTCCAATCCCAACACATAGGGTTGTAGGGTGTAAAAACAGCTAAGTTCAGCCGGGCCGAACTTTAAATACCGGGCCAAACTTTTAAAACCCTCCAACTTAGGGTAAGGGAAACAAGGTCAAGGGTATTTCACTTGAAGCTTCATATAACGCTGTTCGGACAATGCAGTTCAACTTAACAAATACCTATAATGTGAGTGAGGCCGTCATATGGGGCCATAACAAAACTTCCACAGAAAATTATATACTTCAAGGATTTTCATCTATCAAATCTTCTAAACTACAAAATATGAAACAATTATGTGGGTTAATGTGACTAGATTATCAAAATACTCAATATCGGTAGGTGCGCGTTATAGGAAAATAAATAAATATTCAATGCTCTGCCATCGGAGCTAGAACCCATTATGACCAACAAATAACTATTTTTAGACAAATCGGTGGAAAAATGTGGCAAAAATCATCAAAATACCGAATATCGGAAGGTAGCGTTATATGGGGGCTATATCAAAACCTGGACCCATATATGCTATGTTCCGTCACCGAAGCTAGAACCCATTACGAAATACAAATACCAATTTTTATTACAGTTTCGAATATCGGCAGGTACCGTTATATGAGGGCTATACCAAACTGTGGACCTATGCATACAATGTTTCGTCACACGAGCTAGAACCCATTAAGAACTACAAATACCAATTTTGGACAAATCCGTTCAAAAATATAACAAAAATTATCAAAACACCGAATATCGGGAGGTTCCGTTATATGGGGGCTATACCAAAACGTAGACCCTTTTCGATACCAACAATTCTAGACACAATACAAATTGTTCTGCCAAATTTTGACGCTCTACGTCAAATAATGTGATCTGTATTGTGATTTCAACAGACAGACAGACGGACATCGTTAAATCGACTTAGAATTTCATCCTGATTATGAATGTATATACTTTATGGGGTCAACGACGAATATTTAAGGATGTTGCAAACAGAATGACAAAGTTAATATACCCTCTTTTCCAAGGTGGAGGGTATAAAAACTTTAAAATTTCTGCATATCAGGTGATATGGGGCTACGCGAAACCGCGGATCCCTATATTACGAACTCCAAATACCAAATTTGTTACTTGGGGCGTCTTTGCCATATTTACTTTTGTAGTTCTGCTACTCTGAACTAATAGCAATACCTCCGCTTAAAAATTGTCACACACTCACTTAATTGGTTGAAAACATGTACTTGGGGGCTTTACCGACATAAATTCTTATATGTATTAATGAGTAAGTAAATTGGAAGAATATTTCAAAATGCTTAATATAACTGATCGAAAGTACGAAATTCAACCAAATTTGATATTGAAGTTTTAGCTCTAAAACAGTGAAATTTTATATTGCGATAACTGTTGGTGTCTAGGATTGAGATATGAGTACTAAAATTATTCGAACGGTAATAAATGTTACTAAGTTAGAATCAGTTTTCATTTCTAGAGTGGAAATATGTAGATTATTTCGGATTTGCGAACCAAACGTTGATATATATATATATATATATTAGTCGCAGTTTAGTGCGGTTCATTGGCTGTGGTTATTACTGAACCCTACTTCTTCAAAGGTGCGTAACGTAACTGTGAGTGAGGCTCAGCACGAGAGCTTGATTTGCATGATGTAGTCTCAAAAAGGCACACGCCACACACGCATGCGTTACTATGGACTTTTGGAGAAGTGGAGTTCGATGAACATTTAATTTAATGTTGGGGACCAGTCACTTGGTCGCCTAGTTGTGGTGCTATGTTAAAGCTAATGACTATGCACACGAGCCCGCTGCAATTGACTTTTGGAGGACAAGATTAAGCATTTATATGGACCTTAATATCATTTCAAATAAAGATATCTGGCCTTTTCCTAAAATAGTCCTTAAAAATTGCCCTTTATAAAGAAATCTAACTCAAAATATATTCCCATTAGCACAACAGAGGACGAAAATATTAGGGGTTGAATTAAATATTCCTATTGAGTTATTTGTATAGGAGGTATTTGGAAGCAAATCTTCTCCGCCGTCCGATAATTAGACATTTTGTATCACCTTTTTCACCACTTATAATATTGCAAACACTATGTATTTCATTAAATATTATTATCATATCTGTAAAATGAATAGGTTTTTGAAAATTTAAATATGCCTCGCACTCATATAAAAATATAAATTATTTAAATTTTCAAGTAAACACCTTCTCTGATTTACAAAATTATATTACATAAACATATTCTCCAATTGAACCAACTGAGATTAGACTCAACACTAACGGCATAGCAAATGATAGTTATGTATGTACATAACGCACCTATTTATAAATGGGTATGCAAATATCCATTAGGACACATACGTTGAGTACAATCAGTATATTTAAACACACACACACACACACACCCACTTACATCATTAGTCCTAATAAAGTTGACTGTCATGCAGTTTACGACCTAAGGTGTATTCCCGAGTCCCAAATGCGTGCCAACACATTGATGTAAGGGTAATTATACAATTTACTTTAAATATACAATTCTTTGAAGTAGAATAGTTTGACGAAGATGGAAAGTAGTCGATAATATGAAATAATAAAAATTTAATAATTTAGGATATATATTTCTGGAAATATCTTTTAATACATTTATATGTATTATCTATTTTTTGAAGCTGGAATAATAAAATATTTTACTGCACCGAACAAGAAAGGATAATCAGAGTTTGCTCCAACTTTGCAAATCTTAATATTTGCCTCAGTGCTAGGTCAGGTGGGAAAGTGGACAAAATCGGTTCACTCCATCAAGTACCTACCCCACAAAGGGTCAACCAAAACGATTATAAAATTCGAAATAATCATCCGGTTCTCTTCATATTTCACACATTACATTACGTCTACTAACATAAGATCTGCTGTGAAGATAGGATATACCGGTCCACTCCTTCTTGTACTTCCGCTACTACGGGTCAAGATTTTGTCTAACAATTACGCACATAACATGACGCCAATAAAATATCTGATATTAAGATGAAATCTATCGGTCCACTCCTTCTGGTACCTCGCCAACAACCGGTCAAAATGTTGAATAATAATACCTCTCAAAAATGAAACATAAGCATCCGATTATCTTCAAGTTTCACACATACCAATGTTGTTATTTACAAAATATCTGGTGTAAAGATGCAATTCTCCTAGAACCTCCCCCACAACAGGTCAAAATGTTAAATAATTTTATCTCTCATAAAATGCAAAAAAAAAAATGATTCTTTGCACATTTCAATATTTCTACTAACACATGATCTGGTGTGAAGATGATAGATATCGGCCCACCCCTTCTGGTACCTACCTTACAAAGAATCACAATTGTCAGTTTTTAAATATTTCGAGACAATCCAGCCATTTATTTCAAATTTCGTGAATTTATGAAAAAAAAATCTCCAACAAAGACGCATTTTAAAATGTTGAGCCAAATACAACCAGTAAATAAAGGCCAATGTCGGGCTGGAACGACTTTTTGATACCTTAAACCACTTTGCATATTTTGTAGATCTACATATAACAAATAAACAGTTTTTATGAGGAATTTATGAGAATTAAAACATACAAACCTTGATCGTTGAAGCAGTTATAATTTAAAGCCGAAAGGCAGGCTTCTACCCTATTCTACTAAATTTAACGAAGGCATTTGTTTCTGAACCGATGTTCATCACAAATCATCCTATTTGAGCTGATATTACAATTTTGGGCACAATAAACGTTAAATCGGATGATATTTTTCAAGGTGGCAAAAATTGAATGACAAACTTAATATACCCGCCATTCTATGGTGGAGGGTATTAAAAGGTCCATATTCAGACCATCGCCACTATGCATATTAAGTTGAGCTACTCGTAAAAAATAAACGACTTCATATGATTTACGGAGCAGCAAAAATTGGGAACCAAAAGGACCTATATATGGGGGTTATATAAAACATTTAATCGATTTTCACCAAACGGACGGAGGAATTTTTAAGTCTCGTACTAAATAACATTGCCGCAGAATGCATGTTACGGTGCGAGAAGATTATAATTAAAATATATCGGAGCATCCGTATGTCGGATGAAGATATATATCAATAACATTTGCAAAGGTTTTTTTAGCTGCATCTAATATTTGGCACCAAATATCGTTGTTGTGGAGAGCATTTTACGGGTGTGAGGGAGTAAAATACAAAATCGGATGAAACACATATCTGGGACCCATACCTATATCTCAACCGATTTTCACCTAATTTGATATACTTTCTTGCAGGCTAAATTCGTTCATATGTGACATAATCCACTCAATTCGGACTCATATAAACCATTTGGTGCATAATAAACTTCAAATCTAGTAAAGATATATATGAGGCCTATCTGAATCGATTTCGACCGACTTTGGCAAAGGTATTTCTGAACTGAATTTGATTTATTTCCCCGAATATTGTTGTTACGGAGTGCATATTGCGGCTGTGGAGAACAAATATAACAAATATTGGGAGCTATGACTGAATCGAATATCACTAAATGTGACATATTTTTTTCTAGGCTTAGTTTGGTCGTATGTGCCAAATTCCATCCTATTTGAGCTTATTTGGTGAATAATAAAAGTCAAATCGGGCAAAGATATATATGTAGCTATATCTAAATTTTGACAGATTATCTACATCATAATATTATTATCAAACTTAGATCGAGTTCGGAAATGGGCAATATCAGTTCACTCCTTCTGGTACCTCCCCCCCAAAAATTCGAAATTTTCAAAGAAAATATTTTACTTCACAGAGAAAAAAGGACAATCCGATTTTGCTCCAACTTTGCAAATCCAAATATTTACATCAGTTCTAGGTCAGGTGGGAAAGTGGATAATATCGCTCTACTCCATCAAGTACCTCGCCCACAAAGTGTCAAAATTATTAATAATTATAACACTTATTAAATGTGATGTAAAAGTCCGATTGCCTTCAAATTTCACACAACACAATATTAACTATATTAAATTAACATCCGATTCTGTTCAGACTTGGTACATCTTAATATTTCTATTAAAACAAGATATGTTTTAAAGAAGTTAGAGATCGGGCCATTCCTTCTGGTACCTCTACCGCAAAGGGCCAAAGTTTTGAATAACTAAAACGATTATAATATGTCACACATCCCATTATTTCTACTAACACAAGATCTTCTGTCAAGATGGCATATACCGGTCCACTCCTTCTGGTAGAGATCGGACCATATCTTTTCGTACCTCCTCTCACATAGGGTTTGAGATTTTGAAAAACTAAATGCTCAAAGAGAGGGTAAAAAGCATCCAACTCTCTTCAAATTTTACACATGCAGACATTTTTGCAAACACGAGATCTGTTGTTAAGATGATATATATCTGCGAACCCCTTCCACCTCACCCACAACAAACGTCAAAATGTTCAATACTTTTATGATTTCGCATAAAATTGGATATGAATGATCGATCTTCTTATAATTTTGCCCATACCAATATGTTTACCTGTATTAGATGAAGTATGAAAATGGAATGATTCGGTCGACTTATCTGGTCAGGGTATTATGTCTTTGTGCATTTGTTTGTAACAGGAAAAAGGAAACGAGATAGACCCATAGTTCGACACATTCTGAGTCGATTTATGCATGTCCGTCCGTCCGTCTGTCCGTCCATGTATTTTTGTAAACAAAGTACAGGTCGCATTTATTGCCCGATCCAGATAAAATTTTGCACAGAACATTTGTCTGGCCCAAGGACGAACCCTATTGAAATTGGAGATGATCGGTCAAAATTTAGATATAGCTCCCATATATATCTTCGTCCGATTTGCCTTTTATTGTGCACCAAACGTGTAATATCAGCCCGAATTGTATGGTATTTTGCATATACACCCAAATTAGGCCTGAAAATATGTATGCCAAATTTGATCAAAATCGGCTAAGATATAGCTATAGCTCCCATATATATTGTTCATACGATGATCGGTCAAAATTTAGATATAGCTCCCATATATATCTTCGTCCGATTTGCCTTTTATTGTGCACCAAACGTGTAATATCAGCCCGAATTGTATGGTATTTTGCATATACACCCAAATTAGGCCTGAAAATATGAATGCCAAATTTGATCAAAATCGGCTAAGATATAGCTATAGCTCCCATATATATTGTTCATACGATTTGTTATTTTTGTCCTCCGCCGCCGTAATATGCATTCTGTAGCAACAATATTTGGGAAATATATCAAATACAGCTTAGAAATACATTTGCTAAATTTTATCGAGATCGGTTCAGATTTGGATACAGCTCCCATATATAACTTCGTCCGATTTACCTTTTATTGTGCACCAAACGTCTAATATTTGTCCAAACGGGATGGAATTTGGTACATACGACCGAATTGAGTCTAGAAGCTAGTATGTCAAATTTGGTGAAGATCGGTTCAGATATAGCCATAGCTTCCATATATATTATTCATCCGATTTATTATATTTGTTACCCACAACCGTAATATGCACTCCGTAACAACGATATTCAGGGAAATATATCAAATACAGCTCAGAAATACCTTTGCCAAATTTTATCGAGATCGGTTCAGATTTGGATATAGCTCCCATATATATCTTTATCCGATTTCAAATTAATTGTGCACCACATGGGCAATACAATTCCGAATTTAAAAGATACAAATGCTTCGGCATATTTAGTCCTTTGAACTTTAAATTATAATTATAATCATAGCGTGTATGATGGAATTCTCCCATAAAAACTTTTAATTGTTATGTGGAGCTCTACTTAATTAGCAAAGTGGTGTAGGGTATCATAAAGTCGGCCCGCCCGACTTGAAGACTTTCTTTACTGGTTTTAAAGTGAAGAAAGCGGTCAATATAGTCCACACCTGGCACGTTGCAATATTTTTACGTTATTTATCTATGTCTGATACAAAATGGACAATATTGGTCCATTCCTTCAAAACCTACTTCATGGGGGGTAAACAATTTGAATAATCTTAACAGAAGTCAAAATATATTTAAATACTCGAACATTGGCTGAGGGTATACATCTGTTGAGAAAATCGACAGATATTTTCTAAATTGTTTTTTATCACTTTTAGTACACATACAGCTCCATAAAACCATTGGTACACCTATTATATACACCATCAGCGACCCTCATTTCAAATATAAGAATTATATTTCTATCCCTTTGACCAACAAAGTTCCCTTTGACGTATACGAAGTTTACAGAAAATCGTTAAATGGATTAGCATATTATAAGGCTTATGATTATTCAAAAGTTTAAATTCTTAAATTAACCTATATTAAGGCTTAGTTTGGTCGAATGTGCCAAATTCCATCCTATTTGAATTTATATTATGCTTTTGGTGAATAATAAAAGGCAAATCGGGCAAAGATATATATGTAGCTATATCTTAATTTTGCTAAGTCTTGAAATACATTCTTAAAAATAAGTTAAATATCTAGCAGTACTTTGAAGAAAATATTCAATTTGTTCCTTCGAAATACTGTCACAAAATTCAGAAATGTCAAATTCATACCACACATATGTTACATCTTAAAAAAAAAATTACTTTAATAATACACCGTTTTCTGCCAAAATATATTAATTTGTTCGACACAGACATATCTATAACAATTAAAAAATAATAATTCAGACAAACACGGTATTGATTCCAATATGTGGGTTTCCATAACAAAATACATTTCGTAATGAAACATAAGTATATCACAATTTCAATTTTTCGAAGAGAAAATAATAAGAATTGAACAATACATGCATAATCATATACATATTTCAATAATTATATTGACGCTGAATATGATATGCTTGATGGGGGTTCAATATGATGAACACATCAATCTCTTGGGGATCCTGGCAACGAAACATGATTATAATTACAGAACAGCTATCGTTGCAAATTGTGTTATCACATCTTTAATGACAACTTACGTCATTTGGTGTAATAGTGAATATGTTGAACCTACTTGCATGTGTGTCTATACAAAACTACAAAAAAGACAACAAAAAAAAAATAAATTTAAGAATTAACTGAACTAACAAATTCAAAATGAAACATGGGTAGGGTTAAAAATTACCTGCTTCAATTCTAAGACAATTTAGCTAAAGTCAAAACGAAACCAGTAGAGAAAGTCTTAAAGTTGGGCGGGGCCGAATTTATGATACCCTACACCACTTTGCTAATTTAGTAGAGCTCCGCATAACAATTAAAAGTTTTTATGGGAAAATTCAATCATACAGGCCATGATTATAATTATAATTTAAAGTTCAAAGAACTAAATATGCCGAAGCATTTGTATCTTTTAAATTCGGACTTGTATTGACCATTTGGTGCACAATTAATTTGAAATCGGATAAAGATATATATGGGAGCTATATCCAAATCGGAAACGATCTCGATAGAATTTGGCAAATATACTCATGAGCTGTATTTGATATATTTCCCTGAATATCGTTGTTACGGAGTGCATATTACGGCTGTGGGTAATAAATACAACAAATCGGATGAACAGTATATATGGGAGCTATAGCTATATCTGAAACGATCTTCACCAAATTTGACATACTAGCTTTTAGACTAAATTCTGTCCTAAGTGCAAAATTCCATCCCATTTTGACAAATATTAGACGTTTGATGCACAATATAAAGTAAATCGGATGAAGTTATATATTATAGGAGCTCTATCCAAATCTGAACCGACCTCGATAAAATTTACCAAATGTATTTCTGAGCTGTATTTGCTATATTTCCCCAAATATTGTTGTTACAGAGTGCATATTACGGCTGCGGAGGACAAAAATAACAAATCGGATGAACAATATATATGGGAGTTATAGCTATATCTGAACCGATTTCGATCAAATTTGGCATACTTATTTTCAGGCCTAATTTGGTTGTATTTGCAAAATTCCATATTATTCGGGCTGATATTACACGTTTTGTGCAAAATAAAAGGTAAATCGGACGAAGATCTATATGGGAGCTATATCTAAATTTTGACCGATTATCTCCAATTTCAATAGGGTTCATCCTTGGGCCAAACAAATGATCTGTGCAAAATTTCATATGGATAGGGCAATAAATGCGAACTGTACTTTGTTTACAAAAATACATAGACAGACAGACGGACAGTCGGACGGACGGACATGCATAAATCGACTCAGAATGTGATTCTATGGAGATCATCAAAAGGAACTATGGGTCTATCTCGTTTCCTTTTGCCTGTTACAAACAAATGCACAAAGACATAATACCCTGACCACATTGTGGTGCAGGGTATAAAAAGATAGGAAGCTAAAATGTTGCACAGAAGATGTGCTATATAAGTCTACGATATCGAATAGCCACCATGCAAGGGTAAACCCCCAATATTCGGCATTTTGATGATAGTAGCCAAAATTATCAATGAAATTGTCTGAAAATCTAACTAAGTACTTTAATATTGTCTATATAGGTCCACGATTTCGTATATCCCCCATATAACGATTCCCCCGATATTCGATATTTTGACGGTTTTAGGGACATTATTCAGCGGTGTTGTTTCAAATTTCGTATTTTGTATTCGTAATGTAATGCATGCTCACGTCTTCGTATAGCCTCCATATAAAGGTTCCTCCAACTATTCGGCATTTTGATAATTTTAGCGACATTATTCACCGGAGTCGTTTCAAATTTCGTATTAGGGTTCGCAATGGGAACTACAGTCTATGACAGAAAATTTTCTATCATCATATTCAGGTCTTCGTATAGGCCCCATATATCAGTATCTCCCAATATTCGGTATTTTAGGGATTTTAGGTACAATATTCACGAAATTTTTTGAAGTTTCGTATTTGAAGTTCCTAATAGATACCACAGGCAGTGACAGAAAATTGTCTATGCAAGTCCAGGTCTTCGTATAGCCCCGATATATTGCTACCTCCCTATATTTGGTATTTTGACGATTTTAGCTATATTATTTACCGGATTTTTTCAGGTTTCGTATTTGAATATTTCAATGACATATGACAAAAGTTGCCTATGCAGATCCAAGTCCACGTATAGACTCTAATATAACGGCTATATTCGGTATATTTAAGATTTTAACAAAATTTTTTTAGTTTTTTTTTTTTTGGTGGAGGGTATTCAAAGTTCGGCCTGATCGAGCTTACTTATTTTTTTTTAATTATTTAATAATGTTTTAGGAAGAATTATCAAAAAGCAATCGTTGTTACAACCTCAGCGTAGTACAACCAAAATGTACCGATATTTTTGAGTTCCTGGGCTATTTAGCCCAACTCCGGACTAACTTTCGAAGGTATACCTGATTTGATGCAAATATTGGTTAATTGGAATATTTTCCCCAAGCTTACATCATGTTGGAAAATGAGTAATATGGGTCCACACATTCTGGTACCTAATACACCACAGTACAAAATTGTGCAAAAAAATATATAGAGCGAAGTGAATACTCAATGTATTACAAAGTGGCAAATTTATAATTTTAAGATAAGACTTAGGTTATAAGATGAAAAGGTACCTACCCACAGAATGTAAGAAGTTTTGAATATGAAATAAGAATTATTAAAATGAGAAGTCAGTCCCAAATTTTCCTCAATTTAAGTTTGTCACAATATACTTGCCTACATACGAGGAAGTAAGAAAACCTAAGTTACAAGCAAATGTCCACTACTTTGTATGCTGGAAAAGTTATTTATATTAACTCATTTCGTTCCTCTTTCGATTTTTCAAAGAGTAAAAAAAGTTTAAATTTTTAAACAATTTTTTGTGGGTAGTCAGAGTCATATATCGGTAATAAAAAAATTACCACCCCTAAAAATAATCCCTCCCTCTAAAATACCCCTCCTCCTAGAGGGTAGGAGTACATTTCTGAAACCCATATCTTTGGACTTGACTCTTCGAAATTTCGATTTATGGAAAAATGACAAATCGGAATTGTTTTGGAGTAAATTTTTTTACATAGGTGGGCCCAAACTACCCTTAAAAGTATTTCTATTTTTTTTTAAACAAAAATAACAAGTTAAACTGTATTAGTCGGATGTGTCAACAGATGTATACCCTCAGCCAATGTTCGATTATTTAAATATATTTTGACTTCTATTACTACTATTTAAATTGCTGACCCCATTTGGAGTAGGTTGCGAAGGAGAGGGTGAATATTGTCTCTTTCGTATCGGATCTAAATAAATATGCGATGTACCAGGTTTAGACTATATTGGTTACTTCCTGCACTTTATATGAGATATGTGATAATTTTTAGAAAATGTTAAATGTGCGCTATGTACCAGATATATTCGTCGATGATATTTCATTTCCAAATTTCTTCCAATAGCGTTAAAAATATTGGTATGGGCAATATTACAAATAAAATTGAATATTTATATCGAATTTTATGCGAAATTATAAATTCAGAATTCATCTTAGTTTTCTGGATGAGATAAATATTTAGACATAGCAAGTTTCAAAAAATCGCTGATTTGTTTCGAAATTTATGACAGATAAAAGTATTGAAAAAGGTGGTGACACAACAGATCTTTTGTTAGTAAAAATGTTTGTATGTGTGAAATTTTAAGGGAGTTGGATGTTTATTTCTCTTTCTCTGAGCGTTTTGTTTTTCAAAAATCTTGAACTCCATGTGGGGAGATACCAGAAGAAATGGATCGATCTCTACCATCTTTATGTATTACAGATCTTGTTTTTATAGATATTTTGAGATGGACCAAGTCTGAATGGAATCGGATGTTAATTTTGAGTTTTAAAGCTTCATTTCAATTCAAAATTTTGAGGCTTTGTGGGGGAGGTACCAGAAGGAGTGGACCAATATATCCCATTTTCAGACCAGACCTTGGGTTAATAAAAATATTGTGTTGAGTGTAACTGGAAGAGAAATCGTTTTTGTTATTCAAGACTTGGACCCTTTGTGGGGGAGTACCGGAAGAAATGGTCCGATCTCTACCATCTTTACAATAGATCTTGTGCTTATGGAAATATTGAAATGTGCCAAGTCTGAATGGAATCGGGAGTTAATTTCGTGTTTTATGAGCTTCATGAATATTCTCAACTTTAACCCTTTGTGACGGAGGTGCCGGAAGGAGTGGACCGATATACTCCATCTTTACAGCAGACCTTGGGTTAATACAAATATTGTGATGTGTATAATTAGACAGTCGGACTCTTTTTTCACATTTTATAAGAGTTATAATTATTTCAAATGTTGACCATTTGTGGGGGACATACTTGACGGAGTTTGCCGATATTGTCCATTTTCGCACCTGACCTAGCACTGATGGTAATAGTATGATTTGCGAGGTTGGATCAAAATCGGATTATCCTTTCTCTTTCTTTGTAGCAAATTATTTTCTTTGAAAATTTTAACATTTTGTTTACCAGAAGAAGTGGACCGATATTGCCCATCTCCGAACTCGGTCTTAGTTTAACAATATAATTGCGATGTACCAGGTTTGGACCAAATCGGATATTGAATGATACTAATTTTGGGTGACCCTTTATATTTAGTGATCAATAAGATACCTATATAAGTTCCTATGTCTTGGACCAATATTTAGAGATGTTACATAATTTTTGGCCCAATCAAACTTATAATACCCTCAACACAAAGTGTTGTAGGGCATATAAATAAACTCAAGCAATTCCGCCCGCAAAAATTAAATAAAAAACAGTTCATAATCGGATCGCTGCTCTTAAATTAAAATTTGCCCAAGTTAATATTTATGTTGCGTATCCACGGATATGTATAGTATATAGATTTTTCGTTTCTCTGTGTTTGCGTGTGTTCAACACAAACATAACTGAAACCTAAATGTGCGTGAGCTGCAATTTAACTACAGCAACTGTAAGAGTGCAAATGTTTGCTCTCGCTCGTGTTTGTCTGCCTCTATAAACAACAACAGCAACAACAACAAAAAAGAAGAAACAATCGCGTTATATAAATAACAAAGAGACAGACAATCAACTGCCGTTGTGTCATTATGTGAGTGTATGCGTGTCTCCCATTAATACCCATTAAGCTCTGTTTAAGCACGTCACACTCAAGCGTGATGTAAACATTCACTGTATGTCTGTATGTATACATGTATATATCATTTGCAGACTGTTGTATTGATATTTATATAAACCCGTTGTATTAGCTCGAGTAAGAGCGTAAAACATGGATATTTAAAAGTTTTCGATAATTCATGCCTAAATAACTGATCACAAATGTTAGCTAAAAACGCCGAAAACTCAATGTTTAAGGAGTTATGGCCATTTTAAAGTTCTCGATAATTCATGCCCAAATAACTGATCACCAATAATATCTAAAAAAGCCGAAAACTCAATATTTAAGGAGTTATGGCCATTTTAAAGTTTTCGATAATTCATGCTTAAAAAAGTAATCACAAATAATAGCTAAAGGCGCCGAAAACTCAACATTTAAGGAGTTATGGCCATTTTAAAGTTTACGATAATTCATGCCTGAATAACAGATTACAAATAATAGCTAAAAACGCCGAAAACTCAATACTTAAGGAGTTATGGTCATTTTAAAGTTTTCGATAATTCATGCTTAAAAAAGTGCTCACAATTAATAGCTAAAACGCCGAAAACTCAATATTTAAGGAGTAATGGCCATTTTAAAGTTTTCGATAATTCATGCTAAAAACGCTGAAAGCTAAAAACTCTGAAAAAACATTATTTAAGGAGTTATGGCCATTTTAAAGATTTCGATAATTCATGCCTAATTAACTGATCACAAATAATAGCTAAAAACGCCGAAAACTCAATATTTAAGGAGTTATGGCCATTTTAATGTTTTCGATAATTCATGCCTAAATAACTGATCACAAATAATAGATAAAAACGCCGAAAACTCAATATTTAAGGAGTTATGGCCATTCTAAAGTTTTCGATAATTAATGTTTAAAAAAGTGATCACAAATAATAGCTAAAAACGCGGAAAACTCAATATTTAAGGAGTTATGGCCATTTTAAAGTTTTCGAAAATTCTTGCCTAAATAACTGATCACAAATAATAGCCTAAAACGCTGAAAACTCAATATTTAAGGAGTTATGGCCATTTTAAAGTTTTCGATAATTCATGCCTAAATAACTGATCACAAATAATAGCTAAAAACGCCGAAAACTCAATATTTAAGGAATTATGGCCATTTTAAAGTTTTCGATAATTCATGCTTAAAAAAGTGATCACAAATAATAGCCAAAAACGCCGAAAACTCAATATTTAAGGAGTTATGGCCATTTTAAAGTTTTCGATAATTCATGCCTAAATAACTGATCACAAATAATAGCTAAAAACGCCGAAAACTCAATATTTAAGGAGTTATGGCCATTTTAAAGTTTTCGATAATTCATGATTAAAAAAGTGATCACAAATAATAGCTAAAAGTGTCGAAAACTCAATATTTAAGGAGTTATGACCATTTTAAAGTTTTCGATAATTCATTCAAAAAAAAAAGTGATCACAAATAACAGCTAAAACACCGAAAACTCAATATTTAAGGAGTTATGGCCATTTCAAAGTTTTCGATAATTCATGCCTAAAAAAGTGATCACAAATAATAGCTAAAAACGCCGAAAACTCAATATTTAAGGAGTTATGGCCATTTTAAAGTTCTCGATAATTCATGCTTAAAAAAGTGATCACAAATAATAGCTAAAAACGCCGAAAACTCAATATTAAGGAGTTATGGCCATTTTAAAGTTTTCGATAATTCATGCTTAAAAAAGTGATCACAAATAATAGCCAAAAACGCCGAAAACTCAATATTTAAGGAGTTGTGGCCATTTTAAAGTTTTCGATAATTCATGCTTAAAAAAGTGATCACAAATAATAGCTAAAAACGCCGAAAACTCAATATTTAAGGAGTTATGGCCATTTTAAAGTTTTCGATAATTCATGCCTAAATAACTGATCACAAATAATAGCTAAAAACGCCAAAAACTCAATATTTAAGGAGTTATAGCCATTTTAACGTTTTCGATAATTCATGCTTAAAAAAGTGATCACAAATAATAGCTAAAAACGCCGAAAACTCAATATTTAAGGAGTTATGGCCATTTTAAAGTTTTAGATAATTCATGCCTAAATAACTGATCACAAATAATAGCTAAAAACGCCAAAAACTCAATATTTAAGGAGTTATGGCCATTTTAAAGTTTTCGATAATTCATGCATAAAAAAGTGATCACAAATAATAGCTAAAAACGCCGAAAACTCAATATTTCAGGAGTTATGGCCACCTTAAAGTTTTCGATAATTCATGCCTAAATAACTGATCACAAATAATAACTAAAAACGCCGAAAACTCAATATTTAAGGAGTTATGGCCATTTTAAAGTTTTCGATAATTCATGCTTAAACCAGTAAGGAAAGCTCAAAAGTCGGGCGGGGCCGACTATATGATACCCTACACCACTATGCATATTTAGTAGAGCTCTGGTAAAAAGGTTTATACAGGGCATTTCAGAGCTCTATGAGATATTTGGTACAAAATCAAAATCTATCTAATTCTATCGTGCATTTTACGAACTATAGCTATATCTGAACCGATTTTCACCAAGTTTGATGTATTTGATTCTAGGCTGAATTCGGTCAGATTTGCCAAAACCCAGGACATTTGGGCTGATATTGGACATTTGGTGCGCAATCAACACGAAATTGGATGAATATATATAGGAGGTATATCCAAATCTGAACCGATATTTGTAAAACGGAAAAAGAAGATATTTCTTGGCTGCATCTGATACCAAATATTATTCTTGTATCGTACATTTTTCGAATTTGAGGGACTTAAAGTACAAATCGGATGAAAGGTATATATAGGAGCTATAGCTGTATCCGACCGATTTTCACTAAATTTGATGTACCAATATTAGCCATTTGCTGCACATTTAATCCGAAATCGGATGAAGATATATTTGGGAGCTATAGCTATATCTGAAACGACTTTTACTAAAATTGGTGTCCTTGCTTCTAGGCTGAATTTGGCCAGATATGCCAAAATTCATGCCATTTCGGTTGATATTGGCCATTTGTTGCACAATTAACTCGAAATCGAATGAAGATACATATGGGTGCTATATCCAAATCTGAACAGATTTTGAGAAAATTAAAAGCGACTACTTTTGGGCTTTATCTGATATCTGGTACCAAATATCATTCCTGTGAAGAGTATGCTATGCTATACTATATCCAAATCTGAACAGATTTTTATAAAATCAAAATCGACTATTTTTGGGCTTTATCTGATATCTGGTACCAAATATCATTCCTGTGAAGAGTATATTACGAATGTAAGGCACTTAAAGAGCAAATCGGATGAAACATATATACGGAGCTAGATCTATATCTGAACCGATTTTTACTAAAATGTGTGTACTTGCTTATATTCTGGTTTCGGTCGGATTTGCCAAAATTCATGCCATTAGGGCTGATATTGGCCATTTGATGCACAATTAACACGAAATCGGATGAAGATATATATGGGAGGCATATCCAAATCGGAACAGATTTTAATAAAATTAAAATCAACTATTTTTGGGCTTTATCTGATAACTGGTACCAAATATCATTTCTGTGGAGTGCATATTACGAATGTGAGGGATTTAAAGACGAAATCGGATGAAACATATATATGGGAGCTATAGCTATATCTGAACCGATTTTTACTAAAATTGGTGTACTTGCTTCTATGCTGGTTTCGGTCGGATTTGCCAAAATTGATGCTATTACGGCCATTTGGTGGTCAATAACCCGAAATCGGATGAAGATATATATGGGAGATATATCCAAATCTGAACCGATTTCGATAAAATTTAAAACAGCTATTCCTGTGCTCCATCTAATGAATGGAGTGAACATTACGAATGTAAGGGACTAAAACACTAAATCGGATGAAACATATATATGGTTGCTATATCTATATCTGAACCGATTTTCACTAAATTTGATATACTTGCTTCTAGGCTGAATTTGGTCCGATGTACTAAAATTCAGTCCATTTGGACTTATATCGGCCATTTGGTTCACAATTAACCCGAAATCGGATGAAGATATATATATATCCAAATCTGAACCGATTTTGATAAAATTACAAACAGCTAATTCTGGGCTGTATCTTATATCTGGTACCAAATATCATTCTTGTGGAGTGCATATTACGAATGTGAGAGGCTTAAACACCAAATCGGATAAAACATATATATGGGAGCTATAGCTGTTTCTGAACTGATTTTCTCCAAATTTGTTGTATTTGCTTTAAGGCTAATCTCGGTCACATGTGCCAAAATTCGGGCCATTTGGGCTGATATTGGCCATTTGGTGGTCAATTAACCCGAAATCGGATGAAGATATATATGGGAGCTATATCCAAATCTGAACCGATTTCGATAAAATTTAAAACAGCTATTTCTGTGCTTCATTTAATACCTGGTACCAAATATCACGGTTGTGGAGTGCATAGTAGGAATGTGAGGGACTTAAAGATCAAATCGGATGAAAGATATATATGGGAGCTATAGCTATATCTGAACCGATTTTCTCCAAATTTGATATACTTGCTTCTAGGCCAAACTCGGTTGGGTGTGCCAAAATTCAGGTAATTTGGACTGATAGTGGACATTTGGTGCACATTTAACCCGAAATCGGATGAAGATATATATGGGAGCTATATCCAAATCTGAACCGATTTCGATAAAATTTAAAACAGCTATTTCTGTGCTCCATCTAATACCTGGTACCAAATATCACGGTTGTGGAGTGCATAGTAGGAATGTGAGGGACTTAAAGATCAAATCGGATGAAAGATATATATGGGAGCTATAGCTATATCTGAACCGATTTTCTCCAAATCTGATATACTTGCTTCTAGGCCGAACTCGGTTGGGTGTGCCAAAATTCAGGTAATTTGGACTGATAGTGGACATTTGGTGCACATTTAACCCGAAATCGGATGAAGATATATATGGGAGCTATATCTAAATTTGATCCGATTCTCACCAATTTCAATAGGGTTCGTCCTTGTGCCAAAAAAATATTGTTTGGAAAATTTCATCTCAATCGGATAATAAATGCGACCTGCATTTTGTTCACAAGAATACATGGACAGACGGACAGACGGACAGACGGACGGACGGACGGACAGACGGACGGACATGCATAAATCGACTCAGAAAGTGATTCTATGAAGGTTCTCAAAAGTAACTATGGGTCTATCTCGTTTCCTTCTCCATGTTACAAACAAATGCACAAAGACATAATACCCTTACCACTATGTGGTGTAGGGTATAAAAAGTGATCACAAATAATAGCTAAAAACGCCGAAAACTCAATATTTAAGGAGTTATGGCCATTTTAAAGTTTTCGATAATTCATGCCTAAAAAACTGATCACAAATAATAGCTAAAAACGCCGAAAACTCAATATTTAAGGAGTTATGGCCATTTTTAAAGTTTTCGATAATTCATGCTTAAAAAAGTGATCACAAATAATAGCTAAAAACGCCGAAAACTCAATATTTAAGGAGTTATGACCATTTTAAAGTTTTCGATAATTCATGCTTAAAAAAGTGATCACAAATAATAGCTAAAAACGCCGAAAACTCAATATTTAAGGAGTTATGGCCATTTTAAAGTTTTCGATAATTCATGCTTAAAAAAGTGATCACAAATAATAGCTAAAAACGCCGAAAACTCTATATTTAAGGAGTTATAGCCATTTTAAAGTTTTCGATAATTCATGCTTAAAAATGTGATCACAAATAATAGCTAAAACGCCGAAAACTCAATATTTAAGGAGTTATGACCATTTTAAAGTTTTCGATAATTCATGCCTAAATAGCTGATCACAAATAATAGCTAAACACGCCGAAAACTCAATATTTAAGGAGTTATGGCCATTTTAAAGTTTTCGATAATTCACGCCTAAATAAAGTGATTACAAATAATAGCTAAAAGCGCAAAAAAATATTTAAGGACGTATGGCATTTTAATATATTCATGCATACCCTTATCTATATAAGTATCTATATAACTCTCTTATTCTTCTTATTTATTTATAGTCAACTTGTGTGCCACGTTAACATGTAACACAACACACACGTAAACAATAGGCAACGTCATTGAATATTCCCACAACACATTTCTAAATTCCACGAAATTTAAATAAAAGTTTTCAAACGAAATTGCATACAAGTTTATATAATAGTTATGAACTTACTATGAGAATTATACGTTGTATGTATAGTATTGAATACACACATATTTATTTATTATTTTTTTTTATAACTACGCAATACCTACAAATCTATAAAAGAGTAATTCGACGAATACACATGATACTCCTCTCCCTGTTCACTTTCCATTTTCCATATTGATATAAATAGTGAACTTTTGCAAACATAGTTTTGAAAATTAAAAATAAATTCCACTAATCGTAAAATCCCACAATTCCACTAGTTTTGAACAAAATTATTTTTATAATTTTATTAAAACTAACACCTGCGCTAATTAGTTTTTCCAATGGTGTTTGGGAGTATTGGGTCTCTTTTCATTGGCTTGATGGAATTTATTTCTATTAAAAATAATTTATTTTATTATTCTATGAAACTAAAGAAAGAAACATGCTTAAACGCAAAATATTCAATTTTAAAGATGTTATAATCATTTTAAACAAGTGAGCAAATACTATAGTGGTGAGGGGCCGACCATGTGATACCCAACAACACTACAATATATAAGAAAACTAGTAAAAAAGCTGTAAGTTCGGCCGGGCCGAACTTTTAATATCCTCCACCATTTGGTACAAATTTGGCAATTTCCAAAAAAAAAAAAAAATAAAATAAAATAAAATCCGTTAAAAATGCTGTTAAAACTTAAAAAAATACCGAATGCCTATACTACGACGTAGACCTGCATAGGCAACTTTTGTCATAATGTAGGTAAAATCATTAAAATACCGAATATAGAGGGTATGGGCTATGCGTTATATGGGGGCTATACGAAGACGTGGACCCGCACAGACAATTATCTGGCATGGACTGAAGTATCCATTACGAACTTCGCATGCGAAATTTGAAACAATCCCGGTAAATAATGTCACTAAAATCATCAAAATACCGAATATCGGGGGGTACGGTATATGGGGGTTATACGAAGACGTGGACCTGCATGGCCTATTTTCTGTATTATGCTGCAGTATCTATTACGAACTTCAACTACCAAATTTGGAACGATTCCGTTAAATAATGTCGCTAAAATCATCAAAATACCGAATATCGGTAGGTACCGTTATATGGGGGCTATACGAAGACGTGGACTTGCACAGACAATTGTCTATCTTAGACTGTAGTATTCATTACGAACTTCAAATACCAAATTTGAAACGATTCCGGTAAATAATGTCACTAAAATCATCAAAAGACCGAATATCGGGGGGTACCGTTATATGGGGGCTATGCGAGGACGTGGAACTGAACTGATAATTTTCTGTCTTAGGCTGTAGTATCCATTACGAACTTCAAATGCCAAATTTGAAACAATTCCGGTGAATAATGTCGCTAAAATCATCAAAATACCGAATATCGGGAGGTACCGTTATATGGGGGTTATATGATAACTTGGACCTACATGGCCCATTTACGAACTTAACCTGCCTACTGGCCAAAATGTACATGTGTGCAAAATTTTAGCCTTCTATCTTAATTTGTTCGAAAGATAGCGTGATTACAACAGACAGACAGACAGACAGACAGATACACAAACAGACAGACAGACGGAAATGGCTAAATCGTCTTAGAATTTTACGCTGAACAAGAATATATATAATTTGTTGGGTCTGACATGAGTATTTCGAGGAGTTACAAACGGAATGACAAAATTAATATACCCTCCATAGTATGGTGGAGGGTATAAAAAGGGGACGGAAATTCATAAATCAACTCAAAATGCGATTCTATGGAGATCATCGAAAAGAACTAGGAGTCCATTTCCTTTCCTTTTTTCTGTTACAAAAAATGGAACATTAAATTTTTTTGTGCCCTTATATATAACCTGAACCATAAACAAAGGACTCAAATATTTGGCTCTAATATTTTCAAAATTTTAAGATAGAGCCCTTAATTTGATGAAATTGGAATCACTGGCACAAAATATGGGACAGTTTGGTTCATTTTTAAAAAAATTCTCATACGAATGCGCCCCTCAATGTATAACCCACATATGAATATACCTCCTGGTTTTAACTAAATTTATATTTTGGTTCTTTGGTAGTAATCAGCCTTCCTACAAAAGATGTTTAAAATAGGTATATGTTTAAGTATACCCCTCCATATAACGTTACCAAGTCCACATTCCCCAACAATATAGCCCATCTTCCCATGACCCATGACCTGCCTGCAGATAACAGACTGTTCTGTGCAAAATTTTGACTTCCTATCATTTTTCGTTTTGACTCTAGCGTGATTACAGCAGATAGTCTTAGAATTTTACGCTGATCAAGAATATATTTACTATGTTATGTCTAATATTATTATTTCGATGAGTTACAAATGGAATGACGAACTTAATATACCCTCCATATTATGTATTGTGGAGAGTATAAAAATTAAGTACAACTTCCCGAGTCCAATCAATCATGGATGCTAGTTGACACAACGGGCATCACCTCGGCATCCTTCCTCGAATAAGACCGTATAGCACTAATGCCAACGGACAATAATTTTTGAGTTAGCTGCGTTCACTTGTCGTTCAGTACTCGAAGTGTACACTTCTAGAGTATTAACCACTCGATTCACATTAACACTTACTATGGAAATGTTCGTCCCGAAATTCACCCCATTCGGACTGATAGTAGCCATTATTTGAAATCGGATTAAGGATATTAAGGAGCTACATCCAAATCTTAGCCGATCTCGATAAAATTTGGCAAAGGTATTTCTGAGCTGTATAAGATATTTTCCACCAAATTTAATGTACTTGCTTCTAGACTGAATTTCGTGGGATGTACAAAAATTCAGGCCATTTGGACTTATATTGGCTATTTTGGGCACAATTAACCCTAAATCGGTTGAAGATATGGGAGCTATATTCAAATCTAAACCGATCTTGATAACATTTCGTAGAGGTATTTCCGAGCTTTATAACATATCTGGTACCAAATATCATACTTGTGGAGTGCATATTAGGCATGTGAGGAACTTAGACCCCCCATATCTGAACACATTTTCACCAAATTCGATGTAATTCCTTCTAGACTGAATTCTGAGGGATGTACCAAAATTCCGGTCATTATGACTTATATTAACCATTTTGTGCACAATTAACCCGAAATCAGTTCAAGAGCTATATAAATTTCAGCAATTTCAACAGGGCTCGTCCATGGGACAAACAAATAATTTTTGGAAAATTTCAGCTCAATAAATTCGACCTGCATGTTGTTCACAAGAATACATGGACAGACGGACAGACATGCGTAAATCGACTCAGAAAGTAATTCTATGAAAATCTTCAAAAGAAAATATGGGTCCATCTCGCTTCCTTCTCCATGCAAAAATTACATACAGGGTTGCCCATATTCGACGGACCCACCTGGCAACGCCATAACTTTTGACAGAGATGTCACATCGCTTAATGATATACCGCGTTTGAAGCGTCAGTCCAAGCAGATTTTTACCAAGAACCAATACACGCCACGCAAGCGCTCTGAAATAGTTGAAATTTACATTCAAGCAATTTTGGAACAAAATTATGATGTCCGATGAAGCCCATTTCACATTGAATGGGACCGTAAATAAGCAAAATTGCCGTTTTTACGCCTCAGGAGATTCAAGAAGTGCCTCTTCATGACGAAAAAGTCACAGTTTGGTGCGGCGTTAGTGCGAAAACGGTCATTGGGCCGTTTTTCTTTCAAAATGAAAATGGCCATGCTGTTACCATCAATCAGGAGCGTCATCGCGACATGATGACCAATTTTGTGATGCCATTTATTCGTCGAAAGCGTGTGAGGCAGTTCTGGTTTCAACAAGACGGCGCTCCACCGCACACAAGTCTTATAACAATCGATTTTCTGAAGAATTTGTTTCATGGGTCCGTCGAATATGGGCAACCCTGTAGTATCCTTACCACTATGTGGTGCAGGGTATAAAGAGTCATATTTTCACTGACCTACCAAAACTGTGATATTAATACCATTCATTTTTCATAACATTTCAATGGTCCGCGAATGTTCACCCTTTTCATATCTGTTCATTAGAGCTTAATTTGTTTTTATGCAGTAAATTCCTCCCTTTTGATGTATTTTTGCAATAGTTCAACAATTTTCGATTCTCTTTTTCCAATGAATTTATGTGTAAACAAAAATAATATGCAATATTTTTCCACGTTACCTAAGTGACGACCAACATTGATATATTCGTATTCATGCGTATATCGGATAGTAATTTGTGGCAACTGGTGCATTATATGCATGCATGTCAATAATATGTGAGTTGTATTTATACCTACGTAATATTATAATTTCAGAAGAGTAATTATTCATTATGTGAAATTATTGAAATTGAATGTTGAAATTATATATTCATATACTATACTATTTTGTTGCAAATTGAATTGGTTCGCTTTTAAATGTAAACAAGTTCAAAAATATAAGTCGGACGGAACAAGAGCAAGTAAAAAAGTATTAGTCGATTTTTCAGACAGATGTATACCCCCAGCCTTCAGTTATGATTATTCATACTGCTTACCCTTTATGGAGGAGGTTCCGAAGCAGTTGGCCAATATTGACCAAATCGTATCTGACCTAAGACTAATATAAATATTACAACGTGTCAGATTTGGACTATATCGAATACTCTCTATACTTTATATGAGATATGTGATTATTTTTATACCCTACACCACAAGGTGGTCAGGGTATTATGTCTTTGTGCATTTGTTTGTAACAGGCAAAAGGAAACTAGATAGACCCATAGTTCCTTTTGATGATCTGCATAGAATCACTTTCTGAGTTGACTTATGCATGTCAGTCCGTCTGTCCGTCCGTCCGTCTGTCCATGTATTCTTGTGAACAAAATGCAGGTCGCATTTATTATCCGATTGAGATGAAATTTTGCAAACAACATTTGTTTGGCCCAAGGACGAACCCTATTGAATTTGGAGATAATCGGTAAAAATTTAGATATAGCTCCCATATATATCTTCGTCCGATTTGCTTTTTATTGTGCACCAAACGTGTAATATCAGCCCGAATAGTATGGAATTTTGCACATACAACCAAATTTGGCCTGAAAATAAGTATGCCAAATTTTATCGAAATCGGTTCAGATATAGCTATAGCTCCCATATATATTGTTCGTCCGATTTGTTATTTTTGTCCTCCGCAGCCGTAATATGCACTCTGTAACAACAATATTTTGGGAAATATATCAAATGCAGCTCAGAAATACCTCTGCTAAATTTTATAGAGATCGGTTCAGATTTGGATATAGCTCCCTTATATAACTTCGTCCGATTAACAATTTATTGTGCACCAAACGTCTAATATTTGTCCAAATGGGATGGAATTTGGCACATACGACCGAATTTAGTCTAGAAGGCAGTATGCCAAATTTGGTGAAGATTGGTTCAGATATAGTTATAGCTCCCATATATATTGTTCATCCGATTTATTATATTTGTTACCCACAGCCATAATATGCGCTCCGTAACAACGATATTCAGGGAAATATATCAAATACAGCTCAGAAATATCTTTGCCAAATTTTATCGAGATCGGTTCAGATTTGGATATAGTTCCCATATATATTTTTATCCGATTTCAAATTAATTTCGCACCAAATGGGCAATACAAGTCCGAATAGAAAAGATACAAATGCTTCGGCATATTTAGTCCTTTGAATTTTAAATTATAATTATAATCATAGCGTGTATGATTGAATTCTCCCATAAAAACTTTTAATTATTAAGTGGAGCTCAACTAAATTAGCAAAGTGGTGTAGGGTATCATAAAATCGGCCCCGCCCGACTTTAGGACTTTCTTTACTGGTTGGAAACTGTGGAGGTACCAGATATAGCGGAACGAAGTATTCCATTTTCATACTTCATCTAATACAGATAAAAATATATTGGTTTGTGCAAAGTTTGAAGAAAATCGCACATTTATATCCAATTTCATGCGAAATCATAAATTCCGATAATATACATATTCATATCAGAATTCTGGTTAAGAGAAATATTTAGATTTAGGAAAGTGGTAAATAATCCCTCATTTGTTTCGCAAGTTATGACATATATAAGCATTGGAAGTGGTGACCATTTGTGGGTGAGGTACCAGAAGGAGTTGGCAGATATATATCATATTCATAACAGATCTGCGTTAGCAAAAATATTTGAATTTATAAAATTTGAAGAGAGTTGGATGCTTATTTCGCTTTTTTGAGTGTTTTGTTTTTCAAAATCTTGAAACCTATGTGGGGGAGGTACCAGAAGAAATGCTCCGACCTCTATTATCTTTATAATAGATCTTGTGTTGATGGAAATATTGAGAATGGAATCGGATGTTAATTGCGCGTTTTATGAGCTTCATGGATACTCAAAATTTTAACCCTTTATGGGGAAGTTCCAGGGGAGTGGACCTGAATATCCCATTTTCACAGCAGACCTTGGGTTTATAAAAAATATTGTGATGTGTGTAATTTGAAGAGAGCCGGATGCTCTTTCTGTGCAGTAAATTATTTTCTTTAAAAATGTTAACATTTTGTGGGAAAGGTACCAGAAGAAGTGGACCGGACCGATTCTAATTTTGATAATAATATAACGATGTACCAAGTTTGGATCAAATCGGATACTCCCTTGGAGAGTTATCGTTGCTCCAAAGAGACCTAGGGTCTAAGGCCATTATTTCGATGAGGCACTTTGGGCCGTATCAAATGATATATACCCTATCTAGCCATATGGCTGAGAACACGAAGGAACTTTATAGAGATTAAATCAAGGCTGCTAGAGGGTTACTTCTTTTATTTTTGTGCCAAGCATTAAAAATAGTTTACGTTGTTTTCTCTTTTATTAAAACATAAAAATATCATACAGAATTCACACTTATATTTCTCTTTAAATAGATAAATCTGTACATAAGTTGGTACATATAAATACATATATGTGTATATATTCCCTTCTATCCTGAATTCACTGGCAATTTATGAAATCAAATGCCATTCATCTTACCAATCAATATCAATATCTGTTTGAAACTGAATCGAAGTTCTTTCATCTTTTGAAGATTTTTTTAACACCCTGGCAGTTCGTACAATGAACTCCACATTTTTTTTTTTCAATTGTCGCAATTTGCATAGAAAGTGGGTATTTAAAATATTGAGAAGCAAAAAAGAGACCAGTACAGTTATAAAGATGTCAATTCAAATTCAATGAAATAGTTGTTTACGGACATAAGGGTTGTCTGATATCTTGAAGTGAAATGGAAAGATGAACTATAGATGGCTTTAATGAAATCAGACATATCGGGTAGTCTCTTGATTTGAAACATTCTTATTTTCATGTCATAGAGATCAATATTCAAAATCTTGGATCTCTATCCAAGATCGAGTATATCCATATAAAGCGCCCTTTTTTAAATTTGTAATCACCCTACAACTATGGTCTGATCATTACGAAACTTTTGGTTTGGAATACAGCACATGTCCGGTTTACATATTTCGAGTCTAGCCATGTTCCTGTGACTATCTCTCTGGCTGTTTCGCATAATAACTCTGGAAGGGAGTATTCAATTTTTATGTTGTATAGCCCCATAAAAAAACATCTAAGTTTTTATACCCTCAACCATTCGAAAGGAACTTAAATGTTAAAAAAAAAAAACTGAAAAAATCCCCCGAAAAATACCGCTCAAATGAAGACCTTTATATGGACGTGGTGCAGAGTAGTGATGCTGTCGAAAAGATTCCGAACTTTAAATAAGAACTTTGAAACAGTTCTGGTAAATAATGTTGCTAATATCATAAAAATGGAGGGAGGTACCATTGTATGGGGTTTATAGAAAGACGTGGACCTGCACAGACAATTTTCTGTCTTAGGCTGCAGTATCCAGTACGAACTTCGAATACCAAATTTTAAAATAAAAAATTTCGGTGAACAATGTCGCTAAAAAAAAACATCAAAATATCTATAAATATATACGAAGACGTAAACAGTTGTAGGCTGTTATATCCATTACGAACTTCAAATACCAAATATTGAACCAAGGACGAACCATATTGAAATGGTGAGATCCAAATTTAGATATAGCTCCCATATATCATCAACCGATTTCTGTTTAATTGTGCACCAAATGGCCAATATAAGTCTAAATAACCTGAATTATGGCACATCCGACCGAATTCAGTCTAGAAACAAGTACATCAAATTTAGAGAAAATCGGTTCAGATATAGCTATAGCTCCCACATATATATGTTCTAAATACCTCACATGCGTATATATCCATTTTATATCCGATTTGGGATCCCTCAAACGAGTCATATGCACGCCACAAAAATGATATTTGGTACCAGATATCAGGTACAGCTCAGAAATAAGTGTTTCAAATTTGGTCAAGATCTGTTCAGATTTTCAGATATAGCTCCACATATAAATCCAATATCATATAAATGGCCAATATCAGTCAAAACAGCCTAAATTTTGGTACATCCGAAAATCGATTCAGAAAATGCTATAGCTTCCATATATATGTTTCATCCGATTTTGTGTTTAAGTCCCTCATATTCGTAATATACACCAGATATATATTTGTACCAGATATCTTATAAAGCTCGAAAATACCTTTGCCAAATTTTATGGAGAACGGGTAAGATTTGAATATAGCCCCGATATATATCCTTAATCTAATTTAAAGTTTATTGTGCAAAAATGGCTAGTATCAGCCTAATACATATTTTTATGCCCTACAACACTATGTGTTGGGGGTATTATAAGTTTGATTGGGCCAAAAATTATGTAGGAAAAGTATATATGGATCTTCCTAGCTCGCCGAGCTGAGTCGATCTAGCTATGTATGTCCGTCCGTCCGTCTGTCCGTCTGTCCATGTTAATTTGTGATCACTCTACAGGTCGCAATTATGGCCCGATCTTCACGAAATTTAGAACGGAGGTGGGGTCTGGGTCTGAAAAATTTCCTGATTTTGCAGATGCTCTACAGGTCGCAGTTATAGACCAATCGAAGCGGAAGTTATCATGGGGCTAGAGCTTGGGGCTGGCCAGAAGTCTCCGAATTTTGATGGTCATCGGGTAATATTTAGTGGGTGAAATAGACCATAGCATTTGTGTTAAATAAAAGTCAAATTTTTCATTAAACCGCGAATATTTTTAATCCCGGAAAATCACAATAGATGAAGAGGTCAATTCTGACCGTTACGTAGATGCCGATAGTAAATATATCAGATATATATCGGGAAATATATACAATGTAAATATACAATGGAAGGGGATGTTAGCTAGAATGCGTATATCTCAAGAATGGCTGAACCGATTTTGACAAATTTTGTCAATTAAGAATGCCCTCTTAACATAAGAGAATAAAATCCAAAAAAAATCGCATAGAAATATGCCAATAATGGTGTTATTATAGATTTTGTAGTATTTTGTGACATTTTTTTATTTTTTCATATTTTTTATCGCATGCGATTTTTTCAATTTGACTTATAATATTGAAGTATACATTTTGTAAAATGTTTTCACTTTACAACACGGGTTGGGGTTATTATATACAGATTGCAATTATCGTCCGATATTCACGAAAATTTTCACAAGGGTAGGGTTAGTCTCAGAAGAGCCATTGTTTTCAAGGATGACTGCAATATATTTAGGGGTTGAAATGGACCAACCACTAAAAATGTTGCTGATTTTCCAGCCGTTATAAGATCGCAAATAGAAACCAAAGGACTCGAAATCTCGCTTGTAGTTAGGGTTTAGAACAACGGTTAGAATGGACCACTACTTTTGTGTGCAAAAAATACCAACATTACTTACAAGCGATATCTCAAATACACAAAAGGCGAACTTCTGGCTTTTTTATGCTATTTTCGTTGATGAATATAGCCAAACATCGTAGTCAAGCGATTCATATGTATGGGTCTAAATTTGTAGATGCAGAGCGGCTTCTTACTTTTGGAGATGATCGCAAATGAACCAAAAACAGAAAAAACTTCCTGATCACACAATTGAAGCCAATCGACATTCATGAGAAGAGATTAAAGAATAGGGAAGAATTCAAGCTATTTGGATGACCATTGGATTATATTTAGCTGTAAAATGGACCACAACAACTTACAGCATGACGAAGTGCGCAAATTTCCCTTATAAAAATGCTAAGGGAAATATCTGGGCAGTGCTCCATTACAAGATTTCAAAAGCGAAATCTTCCAAAATGGACTTGGACATAAGGGTGCTTCCAACATATTATAGTGTTGTAGGGTATCACATGGTCGGCCCCGCACGACTATAGCCCTGCTTACTTGTTTTTGCTTAAGTTTTCTTATTTCTGTTTTTCTGACCATAAAGAGATCCGTAAGTAATGCTACCGTCCTTTTTGCAACAGTTACAGCGCATCTTTCAACTTTGGGGTCTTGTTTTATTTTATTTGATTCACTTTCGCTTCAACCCAATACAAACAGACTCTATGATTGAGATAAATTCTGTTATACATATATTTCTATAACTTAAAACACCCTCTAAGAGAAATCCAATTGAATTCTTCTACTTCTTTTATGGCAATGTTCAATTGACGTTCATTTCCGATTGCTGACATTATGGTTTTTGGTAGTTGTTTTTTTTTTCTGTTTTTCTATTGGTGTTCCAGTCCCAAACCCATTTAAGGAATGCTCAATTGAAAGAATGTTATTTATGGAGAAAATAAACGACAAGACGACAAAGAACAAAACAAAACAAAAACAAACTTTGTTTGAAATGTTTTTCATCAGATGTCACAGCATGTAAACATGACTGAAAACAAGATTGGCAACAACAACAAAAAATTGTTCAACTTAACTTACACACAAATGAACATAGGTAAATATTTACACACACTCACTGAAATACTTAATTTAAATATTAAAAGTTTTCAGAAATTTCAAAGAATTTTTTTGTATCAGTGCTTTCTGTGAGAATTTTTCGTTAGGGGGTGGTAAACTTTCGTTTTTGTTCATTTTATGAAAAAAAAATGTTTTTTTTTTTTTTTTTTTTTGATGTGTGTTGATATGTTTATATTTAATATTATGTTTTACTAGGTATCCTGTGACAGGTGTTTGTTTGCAATTTCGTAGAGATATCATTGTACTTTTGAGAACTGTAAAATAATAATTAAATTATTTGTCTGAATGCATCTTAGTTTAATTATAAAGGCTTTGTTTTTCAAAACAATGTATTTGGAAATTAATTCTTGGAAGTGTTGCATTTTTGGGGAAACGTAATCAACTTTAATATTTAATAGAAATTCATCATGAAGTCGACAATAATGAATTTGTGGAATTTGTATTGGGATTGCAAATATTTTTAAGCTACCTTTTTTAATTTTTCTTCGATTAATTTCATGCAAACAAAGAAATAAAACAATTGTTCTATATATGTGGTTTTGAAATATATAAATTTCTTAGACAATTTTCTCGGATAGGCTTTCCACTACAAAGAGATAAAAATATTGGAATTCACTTGAAATATGTGGCAATATACCAACAGTTTGGACAACAATTATATTATTTACAAGTAAGCAAAGTTTATAGCCGTGCGGGGCCGACCATGTGATACCCTACAACAATGCCTTATGTTGGAAGCCTCCTTATGTCCAAATCCATTTGAAAGATTTCGTTTTTGAAATGATGTCATAGAGGGAAATTATTTACGCACTCCTTCGTGTTGTTAGATATTCGAAACAATTTCATACGAAAGTTGTCGTCCATTTTACAGCTAAATATAATCCAATGGTTATCCCTGTCCTTAACTCTCTTCTAATGCAAAATATCGTGTCGATTGGTTTTTAATTGTGAACTGTAGAGCGATTGTTAAGTCAGGAGAATTTTATTTTATTTATTTTTTTTTTTTCATTTGAACCTCTAAATGTACATCTTCAAAAAACAATAGACATTAATTCTGATCCTAACCCTACCCCCATGCAAAATTTCATGAGGATTGGAAGATAATTGCGACCTATAATGAACAACTTTAGAAAATGTACGATTAGAAATTGTAAATCAAATTAAAACAAGTAAGCAAAGGCTACAGTCGAGCGGGGCCGACCGTTGAATACCCTACAACACTATAATAAACGATACAGTTTATATAGGCGAGATACTCGAAAGAATTCCACAAGATATTGTGACAAATTATAAAAGAAAACCATCAGGTTTCGTTCTCTAATTTTCGAATAACAGCAACTTAAACTAATTTGCTCATTTCCAATTTATTGGTAGATGTTGCACTTAAATGGTCTTCCTAGATCTGGAACCAATATTTCCCAAAGACCTATAATTTCTTAGAAGTGGCAAAAGATTAACATTTATTATTGGTTTTTGACTGAAACGCATCTATATGAGATACAGACATTTGACTATATTCGTTAACGAAAGTGTCAGAAGTGCGTCTTTCCTGTATTTGTGAATTCTCGAAAAAGTCTCTGGAATGGACATTTTCGTATTTTGTCTACAAAAGTTGGCAAACTATTTCACACATTGAATATTTTTGGATGGCCATCCAAAACTGCTTGGCTTTTGCAATGTCCGGTAACCCCCATTCAAATGTGCGTGATGATCGGGCGATAATTACGACCTGCCTACAATTTTGCAGTTTTTTGGTCCATTTCAACCCCTAAATATATGGCGATCATCTCCAAAAAGAGTAGGCTTCTATTCTGGCCCTCATCTTATCCCCATGCAAAATTTCGTAAGGATCGGGCCATAAATGCGATCTGTATATGATATTCTGATGTCATAACTACTTGGTTTTGTTAGCTGTAGAAATATTACCAAATGTTTAATTCAAAATGAAAATATGCCAAAAATATGACAAAATTGAAAAAAAATATGAGAAAATTTTACAAAGTCAATATTTTCATCTTTAGAGAGATATTTTTATGCGATTTTTTTAGCCGTTTTTTCTTTCCTGCCAAGAGGCCATTCTGAATTAATGAGAACTGTCGAAATCAGTTCAGCCGTTCTCGACATATAAGAGATCTTTCAAGCATATCTTCTTTGATAGACATATATATCGAACATATTTTGCTATATATCCGATTTTTTGGATGTTAACATCAATGTAAAGATCAGAAGTAACCTTGTCATGGCTTTGTGATTTTGCCGGGATTTAAAATATTCGCGGTTTAATGAAAAATTTTGAATTTTTTCAACACAAAATATATGGTCTATTTTACCCGCTAAATATTATCCGATGACCACCTAAATTGGTAGGCTTCTTCCCCGTCCTAAACTCTAGCTACATGCGAAATTCCGCGTCGATTGGTCTATAATTGCGACCTGTATAGCTACTGCAAAATCCGACATTTTTTCAGTATTTGGTCCATTTCAACCCCTAAACATTTGGCGATCATCTCAAAAAGAAATAGGGCTCTATTCTGGCCCAACCCCGACCTCCATTCCAAATTTCGTGAAGATCGGGCCATAATTGCAACCTGTAGAGTGATTACAAATTAACATGGACAGACGGACAGACGGACAGACGGACGGACGGACATACATAGCTAGATCGACTCAGCTCGGCGAGCTAGGATGATCCATATATACTTTCCTATGTGGGAAACCAATATTTCGTGGTGTTACATAATTTTTGGCCCAATCAAACTTATAATACCCCCAACACATAGTGTTGTAGGGTATAAATATCGCATGCGATAAAAAAATATGACAAAAATTTAAAAAATGCAACCAAAAACGTTAACTTTCTTTTCTTTCTTTTCTGGCAAGAGACCATTCCGAATTGATAAGAATTGTGAAAAAAACAGTAGTTCTTAATTTAAATCAGATTAACTAAGATCTATATATTCTACATATATACCGTACCTATCTTGCTATATATCCCATATCTTGGCCATCAGAATCACTGTAATGGTCAGAAGTGACTTTTCAATGCATAAGTGATTCGGCCGGGATTAAAAATATTCTCGGTTTAGTGGCAATTTTCGTATTGTTTGACATAAAAGTTATAGTTATTTCACTCGCTGAATATTGTAGGCTTCTGTGTAGCCCTAAACTCTAATTCCATGTAAAATTCCGCATCGATTGGTTTATAATTGTTAAAATGACGAACTGCAAAACATACAAGGAAAATAAAAAGTTGTTTCGCATCAAAAAAGTGACAACAATTTAAAACCAGTAAAGAAAGTCTTAAAGTCGGTCGGGGCCGACTTTATGATACCCTACACCACTTTGCTAATTTAGTAGAGCTACACATAACAATTAAAAGTTTTTATGGGAGAATTCAATCATACACGCTATGATTATAATTATAACTTAAAGTTCAAAGGACTAAATATGCCGAAGCATTTGTATCTTTAAAATTCGGAATTCGGAAGATATATATGGGAGCTATATCCAAATCTGAACCGATCTCGATAAAATTTGGCAGAGATATTTCCGAGCTGTATTTGATATATTTCCCTGAATATCGTTGTTACGGAGTGCATATTACGGCGGCGGTGGACAAAAATAACAAATCGGATGAACAATATATATGGGAGCTATAGCTATATCTGAACCGATTTCCATCAAATTTGGCATACTAGCTTCTAGACTCAATAGACTCGTAAGTGCCAAATTTCATCCCATTTGGACAAATATTAGACGTTTGGTGCACAATAAAAAGTAAATCGGACGATGTTATATATGGGAGCTATATCCAAATCTGAACCGATCTCAATAAAATTTAGAAAAGATATTTCTGAGCTGTATTTGATATATTTCCCCAAATATTGTTGCTGTAGAGTGCATATTACGGCGGCGGTGGACAAAAATAACAAATCGGATGAACAATATATATGGGAGCTATAGCTATATCTGAACCGATTTCGATCAAATTTGGCATACATATTTTTAGGCCTAATTTGGGTGTATATGCAAAATTCCATACAATTCGGGTTGATATTACACGTTTGGTGCGCAATAAAAGGCAAATCGGACGACTATATATATGGGAGCTATATCTAAATTTTGACCGATTATTTCCAATTTCAATAGGGTTCGTCCTTGGGCCAAACAAATGATCTGTGCAAAATTTCATCTGGATCGGGCAATAAATGCGACCTGTACTTTGTTTACAAAAATACATGGACAGACGGACAGACGGACGGACGGACGGACAGACGGACGGACGGACATGCATAAATCGACTCAGAATGTGATTCTATGCAGATCATCAAAAGGAACTATGGGTCTATCTCGTTTCCTTCTGCCTGTTACAAACAAATGCACAAAGACATAATACCCTGACCACCTTGTGGTGTAGGGTATAAAAAAGTAATCTTAATCTAAAAACCTGTGTTCCAATTTATTTACACACCATGGCACGTAAAGGCAATAAGCGAAACAGACACAAAGAAACAATCACTCAAAGAGAAAGTGCAAACATATTGTTCTGAGGAATATATAAATATGAAAATATTTTTATACCCGCCACCCCGAGGAAAACTTAAGTTAGAGCAACATTTGAAAAATGTGACAAGGACTTTCAGCACACTGTTGACCATCTCCACTATTGCGATGTTCGAAATATTAACTATATCAAAAACTCACTTCACTTACCATGAGATATATGTCAAAGTAGCAAGTGCTCGCTAGCGAAAAGTCCACCTTAGATTCTTTCCAGCAATTGGTGTTTGACCTTTCTTAGTACTTCAATTTTCCTATTCAAAACTGTTTCAATGTCTCCATATGCACATTCAGTACTTTTCGTATAATGTAAACCTTCCACATGTCAATTCTAGACGCCAACAGTTATGGCAATATAACTTTTCACGGTTTAGCTCTATCCCTTTATCCAAAAACCCTACTATGTACTTAGTACTTTTCGAACAATTATAGTATTATAGCATTTCCAAATCCACCTCCGAATCAAAATTGCAGATACCAAGAGAGACCTCAATATCAAATTTCGGCATTCCAGCCTTTTCCCTTCATCCAATACTTATTTTAGTACCACTTTTTGGACAATTATAGTACACTTTTCTAAAACCACCTCCATATCTTAGCCACAGACACCAAGAGTGACATCAACCAATACCAAATCTAGTACTTTACCTAAACATTTTCAACCTCATATACCAACAGTCTCAACCTCAGGTACCAGCATTGACCTTATTATCAAATTTCAAGATTTCAGCTCTGTAATTTCCCCAATTACAGAAGCTGGTTTTGTATATGTGTACTATAATTGTACTAACATTCAAAACCAGCATATTCTCTCAAATTACAGACACCAACAGAGTCATTCATATCAATTTTTAGGATTTTAGTTATATTCCTTCACCCAATGCCAAATTTAGTACTATTTAGTACCTTTCGTACAATTATAGTACACATTTCCAAAACCTCCTACATATGTTAATTCCAGATAACAACAGAGATCTCAATATCAAATTTACGGATTCCATTCCTATTCTTTTCGTACACATATAGATGCATTTCCAAGCCACCACCAAATCATCCAAATCTAATCATCCAATTTTAGAATTTTATCTCCATTACTTCAAACAATACCAAATTTAGGACCATTAAGTAATTTTCGTACATACATAGAACGCATTTCCTAAAACATTTCCATATGTCCAGGATACCCATAACAGTGTGTGTAATATCAAATTTCAGATTTCAAGCACTATCTGTTCACCCAATCCCAAATTGTAGCAAATATTATTCTATTCTATACTATTCTTTTATAGCACATACCCTTAAAGTTCGATTTCCAAAATCCTTTGGTTCATGTTTTCTGGACGCTATCAGTGACTCTCATTCCAAATTTTAGCTCCAACCGTTCGCATGATACAAAATGGTACCAAATATAGTAAGATTTTGTACTTTTCGTGCACTTATTGTACTTTGTTCATACTTTTGAGTGCGGTTGAGGCGCTGGGAAAATATAGCAATAAACAATCAATATTCAAAAATTACATATTTCTCAGCCGCCATAAAATACCACATGTGAACACTTTTGGTGATCTTGTGCGCTGACGCATACAATAATGTATCAGATAATAATGGTTATGACACACGTACCGATATCGATGCGCTCAGTGCACAAGACCACTAGAATGAAATTACAGGCAGCCCTTGCAATATTCTCCATTCAATATTAGAATAGATAAGAATAATTGTGTGGCTGCGATTAGGTTAAGTTAGATTAGTCTTTGTAGTACTTATGAAACATATTTTTGAAATAAAATCAGAATTGAATCAAGAGCCAAACCATTCGGTTTTTTTTTTCTCATTCACTTATAGTGCTAATATCCAAAAAGTTCTTAAATTTGGAATGAATGTAGGTTGAATGTCCATTCCAAATTTAAGAGTTCTAGCTCTACTGCTTCCTCAAATACAAAGAGAACCATATTTAGTACCTTTTAATACTTTTTGCATCGTTCTACTGCGAATTTTCAAAAACTAAGCCATATCTGATGCCTATAGACCAAGAGTGACCCTCATCATAAATTTCGAGGTTTTATCTTCAGCCGTTTCGTCTGGACGTTGGTGAATCTTTAAGCTAGTCAATCAGTCAGTTACTTTACTCTTTTATTTAGCTGAACCAGGTGCGCTTCGCTACCCTTTTTGATTTTATATGCATTAAATATTTTATATACGAATATTTGTTATTTTAAAAAAAATAAGACAAAATTAAAAAAAAAAACGTAATTATTGCAATACTTAAATGTGTAAACAAACAAATAGTTCGGTCTACCAACGCGTGAGCACGCCAGAAAAAGCTGACCATGAGAAAAGCTGACCATGAGAAAAGCAGGAACATGCCAAATTTTTGTCCACATACACGAAGGGTTTGTCCTTCGGTTTTATAAATTTCATAGCAAACGCCAAGGGTGCAGGAAACTGCAATTTTTTGAAGTTGAGTAACATTTCTGTTGCAATTAGAGAATTCGAGGTAGCAACATTCTTCAAAGACTTTAAATGGTAAAGACTAGACAAAATGCATTCTAAGCAGATGGTTTGTGTCTATACTATCTAGAATAACACCTCATGACTGGACCATGTTAATATAAAACCCACATTTTTAAAGAAAACAAGTAAGCAAAGGCTACAGTCGTGCGGGGCCGACCGTAGAATACCCTACAACACTATGATAAACGATACGATACAGCAAAAGATTAACATTTATTATTGGTGTTTGACTGAAACGCTTCTATATGAGATACAGACATTTGACTATATTCTTCAACGAAATCAGCGTTACCAAAATAGTCAGAAGTGCGTCTTTCCTGTATTTGTGAACTCTCCAAGAAACTCACTGGAATGGACATTTTCGTACTTTTGTCTACAAAAGTTGGCAAACTATTTCACACATTGAATATTTTTGGATGGCCATCCAAAACTGCTTGGCTTTTGCAATGTCCGGTAACCCCCATTCAAATGTGCGTGAGGATCGGGCGATAATTACAACCTGCTGACAATTTTGCAGTCTTGTTAGTCCATTTCAACCCCTAAATATATGGCGATCATCTCCAAAAAAAGTAGACTTCTATTCTGACCCTCATCTTATCCCCATGCAAAATTTCGTAAGGATCGGGCCATAAATGCGATCTGTATACGATATCCTGATATCCTAACTACTTAGTTTTGTTAGCTGTAGAAATATTAACAAATGTTTAATTCAAAATGAAAATATGCCAAAAATATAACAAAATTGAAAAATTATGAGAAAATTTTACAAAATCAATATTTTTATCTCTAGAGAGATATTTTTATGCGATTTTTTTAGACATTTTTTTTCCTGCCAAGAGGCCATTCTGAATTAATGAGAACTGTCGAAATCAGTTCAGCCGTTCTCGACATATAAGAAATCTTTCAAGTATATCCTCTTTGATAGACATATAAATCGCACATATTTTGCTGTATATCCGATTTGTTGGATGTTAACATCAATGTAAAGATCAGAAGTAACCTTGTAATGGCTTTGTGATTTCGCCGGGATTTAAAATATTTGCGGTTTAATGAAAAATTTTTAATTTTTCCAACACAAAAGATATGGTCTATTTTACCCTCTAAATATTATCCGATGACCACCCGAATTGGGAGGCTTCTTCCCCGCCCTAAACTCTATCTACATGCGAAGTTCCGTGTCGATTGGTCTGTAATTGCGACCTGTATAGCTACTGCAAAATCCGACATTTTTTCAGTTTTTGGTCCATTTCGACCCCTAAATATTATGCGATTATCTCCAAAAGAAATAGGGTTCTATTCTGACCCTAGCCTCACCTCCATTCTAAATTTCGTGAAGATCGGGCCATAATTGCGACCTGTAGAGTGATTACAAATTAACATGGACAGACGGACAGACGGACGGACGGACATACATAGCTAGATCGACTCAGCTCGGCGAGCTAGGAAGATCCTATGTGGGAAACCAATATTTCGAGGTGTTACATAAATTCTGGGCCAATCAAACTTATAATACCCCCAACACATAGTGTTGTAGGGTATGATGACAAATAAAAGTTTGAAAAATCAAAAAATAGGATTTCAAAATTCTATTCCATAAACTTTCCCAATTAATTACACATTGCCTAAGCGGTTTAAATCGCTTAACATTGCTAACTATGTTGTTACGATATCCTAACAACAGAGGTATTTTCACAGGTTTGCCAAATTTTGACTCTGTCTTGTCCCATCTTTATACTTCTATGTCTTTGCATTCTTCCCCGTAATAATCGTATCCTCAATTAAGTTGTTGTGTAGTTTTTTTTTTTTTAATTTTAGCTTAACACAATTGCAAAGGCGTTGTAGGTCAATGCCTTTCAATAAAATCATATACCAATCTGAAACTATTTAAATATAATTTTACAAAATTTACTTTTACACCAAATTCCGTCACACCTTCCATATATATGAGATCTATATCCAAATCTGTACCGATTTCAATATAATTTGGCAAATTTATTTTCCGATCATATCTCGTCACTCTTTCCAAATTTAATTGGAATCGAACATACATATCGTGTTTGGAGCATCATATAAACGAAATCGATGGAAAATATATATAGGAGCTATATACAAATCTGAGCCGATTTCAATATAATTTGGCAATTTTTTTCTAATAAAATCCCGTCACACATTTCAAATATCATTGGAATTGAATATAAATATTGTGTTTAGTGCATCAAACATTCGAAAATTTATATGGGAGCTATATCCAAATCTGAGCCGATTTCAATATAATTTAGCAAATATATTTTCTCATAATAATATCCTGTTACTCATTCCAAATTTAGAGACTGTATCTGTAATCGATCATGATATATGTGCATATAAAATCTAAATTTTGTGGGAGGTACCTACGATTCCGATGCTATATCTCCAGTTCCAAGTGGAATTTCCAAAAATTATATAGCCTATGTTACTTTCAGGCGATGTTGTACTATACTTGGAAATTTTCAGGAGCGGTTTTCGAGTCCATAAATTACAAACAAACATACAAACATTTTCCTCTTTTATAAATACAGGTTATTTATTTGAATATTTTTGCGGAAATATTTAAATTTTAACTGTTTATGATTATAGCGGTGACTATGCCCAATTGAACCTTAAGGTTGTCGACAAAACCGATTGATAATTTGTTTTTTTTTTTTTTTTTGTAGATTTTAGTACTTTTATCTAATACTGACCCTCAAAATTTCAAGATTCTATCTTAAACAGTTTCGTCAGTCAGTTATTTCCTTACTCTTTCAAATTCCTCCATATGTCTTAAAAAAAATTTCACCTAATTATTTATGTCGATGAGGGATATTTTTTGGACGTGTGAAAGAATATAACCCTTTTTATTCATAATACAGAGGGTATAAATAAAACCCTGCTTGTAATAAAGTCAAAGAAATTTCGTAAATGTGGGTGTTCAAAAGGGTATTTTGGCATTGTAATATTCTAAATTACAAATTTTCATTCTAACCAAAACTGTAAATGTTTCAAATACGAATTTCTGAAATCAAAATATTTTTTTATTAAAATATAAAACAAACAAAGCTGTGGGTTTTTTCAAAACTCTACATATTTTCTTTCCGAACAAATTCTGATTTTTCCTCCCATCAAAAGTGAAGAGACACTAAAACTGCCGACTCACTATTTTCCACCACCTCCTTCCCGCTCTCAGTGTCTCAGACACAAATACCATGTACATTCAATTTCCAACCACCAGCAATTTTCTTTTGAACATTCAATTACCTCTGTGTCAACACTACTTACATTCTTTTTCATGTTGTTGATCTTCCCAACCGAATCTTTACGATATTTGCCGTTTGTGGTTCTGTTTATTTCATTGTTGTTATTTGCTGTTGTCTTTTTTTTTTGGCCACGATTTATTTGGAAAATTACTTTCATTTGAAATTTATATCTTCATCAAAGAACACCGCAAATAGTAACAATCGTTGAGGCTAGAAGGAGCAATCTAAAGGAGAATTAAAGTGCTGCTGGTAACATATCAAAGGGCAGAACATGTGTCACCATTAGGAGGAAGAGAAATATTTGAGCCATTGCAAACGAAGAAAATCCACTATTGACACAGCGCATTAATGGGAGGAATGGCAAAGATATAACAATTTTTCCGTCAAACAAGCAAAGCAATACAACGGAGTTATGTACAAGCTCACATACATACACAATTGTGACGACCATGCGACAGGTTGGCGGAAGAACATTTACTTGGAAAACAAACGCCAAAGATAAACAAAAAAAAAATTGCCATAGACAAAATAATTGGTTGTCACCATGTTTACTTTGGAAAACTCAATTATTCAAAGAAATACTTTTTTATTGGAAAAGTAAAGTTTTTTTTCCGGAGGAAAAGTACAACAGCAACAAAAGTTGAATAGCTAATTGGAAAAGTAATTATTATTATGTCCACTTTTGAAACAAAATGCTCGTACCTGTTTGATGAGAGATGTATGGAATAGAACTTTGGAACTTTTTCAATTTCTTATAATTAAGCTACTCTTGAAAGTTCAATTAAATATTTCTTCAGAACCCATCTGCACAACGTTTAAATGATAAAATAAAAAAATGCCCAGGTAAAGTTAGCAATAAATTTGACTTTGTCATTTCCTAGAATATGAAAAAACCATATTGCGTCTTAATCACGGTCTCTATTTAACAAACAAGTATAGAAAAATAACAGACATGTTAATTTTAGAAAGATATTGATAAAACAAGTAAGCAAAGACTATAGTCGAGCGGTGCCGTCCATGTGATACCCTTCAACACTACAATATGTTAGAAGCCCCCTTATGTCCAAACAACATTTATGCACTCCGTCGGGCTGTTAGTTGTTGTAGTCCATTTTACAGCTAAATATAATCCAATGGTCATCCAAAATGCTAGAATTCTTCCCTGTCCTTAACTCTCTTCACAGGCGTGTCGATAGGCTTCAATTGTCTGATCGGAAAAACATTTTTGTTTTTGGTTAATTTGAACCCCCAAATATTCTGCAATCATCTCCAAAAGCAAGAAACCCCTCTGTATCTTAAAATTTAGACTCATCTATATGATTTGCTTGTCCACGATATTTGGCTATATACGTCAACGAAATCAGCATAAAAAAAACAAGAAGTTCGCCTTTTGTGTATTTCGGATATCGCCTGTAAGTAATGCTGGTATTTTTCACACAAAATTAGTGGTCCATTATACCCGCTGTCCTAACTATAACTTTATGCGAGGTTTCGTGTCCTTTGATTTCTATTTGTGACCTTTATAACGGCTGCAAAATCAGGAAAATGTTTAGTTGTCGATTTCAACCCCCTAATATATTGCGAACATCTTTGAAAATAATATGCCTAGCCCTTCTGAGCCCAACCCTACCCTTGTGAAAATTTTCGTGAGGATCGGACGATAATTGCAATACCTGTGTTGTAAGGTGAAAAAATAAAAAAAGTCAAATTGAAAAAATCGTATGCGATCAAAAATATGAAAAAATAAAAAAATAGGGTTCTACTCTGGTTCTAGATGTCGTGAAGATCGGGCCATAATTGTGACCTGTAGAGTGATTACAAATTAGCATGGACAGACGGACATACATAGCTAGATCGACTCAACTCGGCGATATACTTTCCTATGTGGGAAACCAATATTTCGAGGTGTTACATAATTGTTGGCCCAATCAAACTTATAATATAGTGTTGTAGGGTATAATTACAGACATGATAATTTTCCAAAGATATTGATTAAACAACTTATGTCTCAAAGATAGATTTCTCTTTTTACTAGACTTAAGATTTCCAAGAGTTAATAGTTGCAGAGTTGGAATCGAACAAAACAGCTTGACCTAGATTTTAAATATTTTTAATGATAAAATTTTCCTGGTTTAGAATTTTTTCTTACTAATTCCCTCAGTCAAGTGGCTGACTAATAGACTCTTTAAACGAAATCCTTTTCCAGACATTTTCAATCGGTCTAGGTAAGACCTAGTCTGTGCCAAAAGGGAAGAATATTGACCTACCAAAATCAGAAAATTTCATGTACCTTCCCTATAAAGGATCAAATTTTGATTAAATTTGAAATGAGTGTCCGTTTTTCCTCAAATTTTCCGTGTCCTAATAATTTTGCCTAAGAACATTTAAGATATCGGTATCTTTTTCCGGTACCTTCCTCACAAATATTCAAAATTTTGTAAATGAAAATAAAAACTCAAAAATATTGATCCGATATTCTACTTAGTTATCTATAAAAGATTAAAGTAATTGACTGACTGGCTGCCAGGACAAAACGCTGAAGTAAAAATCTGGAAATTTTTGGTGAGGGTCACCCTTGCAACTACGCTATTAGAACGGTACGAAAAGTACTAGATAATATTCTCTCCTTATTTGACAAACCCTTATAGCTAAAACTCTTAAATTTGGAATGAGAATCACTGATAAGCGTACGAAAAGTACAAAAATGTACTTTATTTGGTAAAAATTCAATTCTTTGGAAATTGGGTACATGTTGGGCGATAGTTTTGGAAATGTGTACTAAGTGTAAAAACTGTACTAATTTTCGATAGATTTTATATCTAGGATGGAGAGATGTATATTGTTTTGGATATTCGTAGTAAATGTTACTAAATTAAGTAATGGGTTAAACTATAGGGCAGGTTATAAAGTAACCCGTATTGGGGGGTATTATAAGTTTGATTGGGTCAAAAATTATGTAACACCACGAAATATTATTCCCCGACATACGAAACTATGGATCTTCCTATCTCGGCGTGCTGAGTCGATCAAGGAATGTATGTCCATCCGTCCGTCTGTCTGCACATGTTAATTTGTAATCACGCTACAAGTTGTAATTATGGCCCGACCCTCACGAAATGGGAAATGAAGGTGGGAGTATGGTCAGAATAGAAGCCTATTGTTTTGGGAGATGATCGCAAAATGTTTAGGGGGTTGAAATTGACCAAAAACAACAATTTCCTGATTTTGCTGTTGCTCTACAGGCCACAATTTTTATGGTTATCGGATAATACTTAGCATGTAAAATGAAGTATAACTTTCATATCAAACTGCCGGGTGAGATAAAAAACTGCAACAAAGCCAAACGCCATAATGTTTACATTTTTTTAATTTCATTAAATAAATGCAAAAAATGCAAATTTTAGAATAAGTTTAGATTTGTTCAAATTGGTCAACTTTGACACGAATTATGACCTTCAAACGTCAATGAAACCGTCACACGCTGCCCGAATGTTGTTCTGCGGTATTTTGGTCCGTTCCCGTCGAAGCGCTTGCTTGAGGTTATCGACACTTTGGTTTTCTTTAGTGTCAACCTTGATTCCCAAAATACTCCAGACACAATAGTCCAACGGTGCTGAGTCCCGTTGGAATGTCCAGGGTATGGGGACAAATTTTTGCGTGCCCAAGGCTTTAATACACCCTCCAGAATATTTTCGCGATAATATTCGGTATTTATTCTGATGCCACGGTCGAGTAATACGAGCGGAGAGCGACCATCAGCTGTTATGGCGGCCCACATCATCACCATGGCCTGCAAGTAAATACGATCATTTTGTTTATTTACAAACTGCTGGACAACGAATGTTCTCTTATTGGAGAAAACTAAATTCTGCAGTTCACCACTTTCGGCCAAGCGAAGCAACTCGTTAGCTCTTTTGAGTCTATTTTCTTTCTGTTGCGGTGCAAGTTCTTGCACTTTTTGGAATTTCAATGGCTTTACTCCGAGCTAATTTTCAATATTTGCGAGCCGTTTTTCGGTCACTGCGACGCGGGCTTCGATCAAGTCGCTTCTTTACTTTTCGAACCATTTTTGCTGATGTTGCTGTTTTCTTCCTTCCACTTTCTTGACGTCGGGCTACGCTTCCAGTATCACTGTAACGAGTGATGGTACGAGACACAAAATATTAATTCACATTTAAATGCTGGAGTGCTCTAATGATAGCCACTTGCGGTTTTCCAGCCAAATATAAAGAAATCAACATATCACGCTTGAATTCCTTCACGAATAACTTTTTTTCTGGAAAATTCTCACCAAAATGTTTTTGTACGCTAGGAGTAGACTGATATTGTCCATCTCCATAATATTACGATGTACCCAGATTTAATCAAATCGTGTACTCCCTTCGGGAGTTATTGTATTGGCTGGTGCCAGCTAGACAGACAGACTGAAGGACAGACCCCTATAGATCAACTCCAAACGTCCGGAAACGGATTTGATCCAAAGTAACCCAGGATCTATACCCGTTATTTCGTTGAAGCACGTTTCGGTCGTATCAAATGATCCTAGTCCGCTTTAGTTCAGTCCAGAACCCAGTTCTGAACACAATTAAGGTTCCTGAATTTATGATTAATGTCCCGCAACTGTCGCATAGGTTTATGTTTCTATGGATTGCGTGGATCATTGATACTCCTTTAAACGGGCTGTATCAAGATTGATGTTTGAAGGTATAACCTCCTCTTTGTCTTTGTCTTTCAGACTGGCAATAAAAGTATAGCACAGACATGTTTTCCTTCAATTTCTTTTAGATTCCAAGATTTAGAACTAACGTTTCATTTTGAACCAGCCGCCCAAATTTCGATTCTCACCTCCGTTTTTGTCATGCGGAAAACCACTCACTCTAAACAGGTTATGTTTTATTTTGGCGATTTTTATGTAGTTTCCCAGAACCATATAATCCAAATGAAATACTTTATATGGCTCTTAAAACATTAATTAATTTAATTGTTCGACTTAAATTTCGCATTTGTTCTTGTGACACCTCATGTGCGACATGTTGTTGTCTTTTCAAAACAAACATCCTAATAAATTGGTGGTCTAAAAAGAAATCATTGTTCTAGCACACACACACACACACCCTCGGTACATTGTTATCGTAGCCTACAAATCTAATTGAGATTTATTACGTTGTTCCGAAGAATTCTCAGAAATCCGAAGCATTTTTATTTATTGGTATCCAATTCAGTTCGAGAAAAGAAGCCAATGATTCCATCTTTTGTGTTTCTTGGTCAGTAGTAACAACAACAACAACAAAAATCACTTCACTTGTTGTTACGAGTTATCACTGAAACCTTGAAATGAAACCGTTTTTTTGTTTTTTTTTTTCTACTACTGTCCGCTAAATCTCCCCCCGCGTGTAGTTATCTAAGCCACAGAGATACAATCATCCCCACACGATCTCCCTTCTGAAACAATAATGAAACATAGATTTCTTTGTTGTGTTTGATTTTATTACAGATATAAAAAAAGAAAATCACTAAAAGGGCACTGCCAAAAAAAAGAGGCGAACTTCATTGAATTAGTCTCTAGACGTAACAGTGAAAACATCAGTATTTAAGACTTGAATTAAACGTTCCACGATAGAGGGAAAAGAGTATAAAGGAAATGAAAAACCCAAGCAGACACATCACGTTTTAATGCTCAGTCTCTGTTTATTGGAATGTTATAGGGTTATACAATAAGGAAAAGAGAAAACTAAATCTTAGGTAAATGGCACTAGGACGGAACTCGTGATATATTTGAAAAAATAATATGAAATTTTTTTTTTTTTTTTGTTTTGAATTTTTTAATACTTTTAAGGTCTATTAGGTCATGAAAAACGGATTTGTAAAGAATTTAAGGCCTTTAAAGGTAAAATTTAAAAACAAAATATATAAGGCCTTTATTACGTCCTATGAACAAGGAGAATTTTAAAAGTCTTCAAATTTAATTTTTTAAAAAAAATGCCTTGATTTAAAAAAATAATGCCCTTTAAACGGAATTTTTAAAGAATTTTTAAGGCCTTCAAACGTGAATTTTTGAAAAATTTATTAAGGCCATCAAACATGAACTTTTAAAGGTGTACAAACGTGGATTTTTAAACAATTTTTTAAGGCCTTCAAACGTGGATTTTTAAACAATTTTTTAAGGCCTTCAAACGTTGGTTATTAAAGAACTTTTTAAGGCCTTCAAACGTGGATTTTTAAAGAATTTTTAAGGACTTCAAACGAGAATTTTTAAGGCCTCCGAACGTTGATTAAAAAAAAAAGAAAATAAGACCCCCAAACTTGAATTAAGGCCTTCAGACGTGGATTTTTTAAGAATCTTTTAAGACCGAAACTTGGATAATGGCTTCAAACGTGGATTTTTTAAGACTTTTTTTAGGATCTCCACACTTGGATTGAGGACTTCAAACGTGGATTTTTTAAGAATTTCTTTAAAACCTCCAAACTTGGATTAAGGCCTTCAAACTTGGATTTGTTAAGACCGAAACTTGGATTATGGCCTTCAAACGTGGATTTTTTAAGATTTTTTAAGACCGACACTTGAATTGTGGCCTTCAAACGTGGATTTTTAAGACTTTTTTTAAGACCTCCACACTTGGATTGAGGCCTTTAAACTTAAATTTTTTAAGAATTTTTGGAAGACCTTAAAATGTGGATTTAAAAAAATAAGGCCTTCAAATTTGGATTTTTAAGAACTTTTGTAAGACCTTCAAACGTGGATTAAAAAAATAAGGCCTCAAACGTGGATTTTAAAAGATCTTTTTACTTGGAAACTTGGATTTCCAAAGAATTTTTTAAAGTCTTCAAACGGGGATTTTTAAAGAGTTTTTTTAAAGCCTTTAAACTTGGATTTTTAAAGAATTCTTTAAGGCCTTCAAACGTGGATTAAAAAATAAGACCTTCAAACTTGCATTAAGGCCTTTCAAACGTGGATTTGTAAAGAATTGTTTAGGGTCTACAAACGTGGGTTTTTGAAGATTTTTTAAGGCCTTCAATAAGTTTTAAGACCTTCAAACGCGGATTTTGGATTAATTCCTTCAGACGTAGAGTTTTTAAGAATGTTTTTTAAACTTTCAAACTTGGATTAAGGCCTTAAAACGTGGATTTTTTAAGACTTTTTTAAGACCTCCACACTTGGATTGAGGCCTTCAAACGTGGAATTTTTAAGAATTTCCTTAAAACCTCCACAATTGGATTGAGGCCTTCAAATATGATTTTTTTAAGTATTTCTTTAAAACCTCCACACTTAGATTATGGCCTTCAAACGTGGATTTTGAAAGAATTTTTGTAAGACCTTCAAATGTGGATTTAAAAAAATAAGGCCTTCAAACTTGGATGTTTAAGAATTTTTGTAAGACCTTCAAACGTAGATTTAAAAAAATAAGACCTCCAAATGTGGATTTATTAAGAATTTTTTAACGCTACCAAACGTGGAACTTTAATTATTTTATTAAGGCCTAAAGACGTGGTTTTTTAAAGAATGTTTGAGACCTCCAAACGTGAATAGGATTTTTTAATTTTTTTAAGACCTCGAAAAGTGTGTTCATAGAAGATTTTTAAGGCCTCCAAACGTAGAGATTTAATGCCTTCGAACGTGCATTTTTTTAAGACCTCCACACTTGGATTTAGGCTTTCAAACGTGGATTTTTAAAGAATTTCTTTAAAACCTCCACACTAGGATTTAGGCTTTCAAACGTGGATTTTTTAAGAATTTTTTTAAAACCTCCGAACTTGGATTAATGCCTTCAAACGTGGATTTTTTAAGAATTTTTTTAAAACCTCCAAACTTGGATTAAGGCCATCAAACGTGGATTTTTTAAGAATTTTTTTAAAACCTCCAAACTTGGATTAATGCCTTCAAACGTGGATTTTTTAAGATTTTTTTTAAAACCTCCAAACTTGGATTAAGGCCTTCAAATCTGGATTTTTTAAGAACTTTTGTAAGACCTTCAAATGTGGATTTTTAAAGAATTTTGAAGACCTCAAAACGTGAATTTTTAAAGAATTGTTGAAGACCTCCAAACGTGGATTTTTAAAGAATTTTGAAGGCCTCAAAACGCGGACTTTTAAATAATTTTTGATATCCAAATGTGGATTTTTTAAAGACCTCTAAACGTGTATTTTTAAAGAATCTTTGAAGACCTCTAAACTTGGATTTTTAAAAAAATTTTGTAGACCTCTAAACGTGGATTTTTAAAGAATTTTTGAAGACCTCTACACGTGGATTTTTAAAAAAAATTTGTTTAGAATTTCTAAACGTGGGCTTTTAAAGAATTTTTTAAAACATTCAAACGTGGATTTTTATATCCTCCAAACGTGGATTTTTAAAGAATTTTTCAAAAGCCTAAAACGTGGATTTTTATAGAAATTTTCAAAACCTCCAAATGTGGATTTTTATATCCTCCAAACGTGTTTTTTTTAGATCCTCCAAACGTGGATTTTTTATATCCTCCAAACGTGGTTTTTTATATCCTCCAAACGTGGTTTTTTATATTCTCCAAACGTGGTTTTTTATATTCTCCAAACGTGGATTTTTATAGAAATTTTCAAAACCTCCAGATGTGGATTTTTTTATATCCTCCAAACGTGGATATCCTCCAAACGTGGATTTTTTATATCCTCCAAACGTGGATATCCTCCAAACGTGGATTTTTTATATCCTCCAAACGTGGATTTTTTTATATCCTCCAAACGTGGATTTTCAAAGATTATTTAAGGCCTTCTAGCGTGGAAAATTTATTAAGCCATTCAAAAGGGGAATTCTTTTTTTAAAACCTTATGTCTTGATACGTACACACGCACACACTTTTAACTATATATGTACAAATTTCGTAGACCAAACAACCCCACAAAAACTGCAACCCAAAACAATCTACTAATGCAAAGAAACTACCCAAGACAAAGGAAAAAAACAATCCTTACATGATGTCCTCACAATGTGGAAGATAGCAAAAGTGAAGTTTCGCACCATCATCACCAACACCAAAAAACTACTTTCCTTTATACCCCCACACCCTCGTCTAATTGTCAATGATTTATGCCATGGCTCAAGTCTGAAACACGTAAAACCAAAAGTGGCCTAGAGGACAATCACGAAATACTTTCACTCGCTCGCGCTGGTCATAAACTATCCTTTCTTCAACACCCAGCGTCAATGGTGTCTGTAAGGATGAAAGTAAGTAACTGGCTGGGCATAAAATATTCGAAACAAGAAAACCAACACGTCTTTATTTATGTGAAAGTATATGAAAAGGTAGTTTATGTGATGTATGTCTTTTTTGCAGAGGGGAGATATCTTTCGGCTATGAATAATTCACTGGGGATGACTATAAAGATGTGAATGCGAGTGGTTGAGTTGTTGGCATGGAAATTTTAATTAGTTCCAAGGCATGCATTGTGTTCTCTTTCTTTCTCGTTGATGATTTATAAATGTTAAAGCTTGAAGTCTATTTGTTAGGGATTTGATACGCTGGAACACGAAGATTTTGCATATCTTCACGAATGAAAGAGGTCTTCTTCTATTTATAGAAGACCTTGAGGGCTACTATTGACTTGAGAATATCTTTAATCTAACAGTGTCTTTACGAGACATTGAGGTCTTCCATTGTATATAGGAGACATTGAGATCTTCTTTTGTTTATAGAAGACCTTGAGGTCTTCTATGGTCTATAGAAGAGCTTGAGGTCTTCCATGGTCTCTAGAAGAGCTTGAGGTCTTCTATGGTCTCTAGAAGAGCTTGAGGTCTTCTATGGTCTATAGAAGAGCTTGAGGTCTTCTATGGTCTATAGAAGAGCTTGAGGTCTTCTATGGTCTATAGAAGAGCTTGAGGTCTTCTATGGTCTATAGAAGAGCTTGAGGTCTTCTATGGTCTATAGAAGAGCTTGAGGTCTTCTATGGTCTATAGAAGAGCTTGAGGTCTTCTATGGTCTATAGAAGAGCTTGAGGTCTTCTATGGTCTATAGAAGATCTTGAGGTCTTCTATGGTCTATAGAAGAGCTTGAGGTCTTCTATGGTCTATAGAAGAGCTTGAGGTCTTCTATGGTCTATAGAAGAGCTTGAGGTCTTCTCTTGTCTCTGGAAGAGCTTGAGGTCTTCTCTTGTCTCTGGAAGAGCTTGAGGTCTTCTCTTGTCTCTGGAAGAGCTTGAGGTCTTCCCTTGTCTCTAGAAGATCTTGAGGTCTTCTATTGTCCATAGAAGAGCTTGAGGTCTTCTATTGTCCATAGAAGAGCTTGAGGTCTTCTAGAGACAAGGGAAGAGCTTGAGGTCTTCTATTGTCCATAGAAGAGCTTGAGGTCTTCTATTGTCCATAGAAGAGCTTGAGGTCTTCTATTGTCCATAGAAGAGCTTGAGGTCGTCTATTGTCCATAGAAGAGCTTGAGGTCTTCTATGGTCTGTAGAAGGCCCTGAAGTCTTCTATGGTCTCAAGAAGACCTTGAGGTCTGCTATGGTCTCTAAAAGGCCCTGAGGTCTTCTATGGTCTCTAGAAGACCTTGAGGTCTTCTATGGTCTCTAGAAGACCTTGAAGTCTTCTATGGTCTCTAGAAGACCTTGAGGTCCTCTATGGTCTCTAGAAGACCTTGAGGTCCTCTATGGTCTCTAGAAGACCTTGAGGTCTTCTATGGTCTCTAGAAGACCTTGAGGTCTTCTATGGTCTCTAGAAGACCTTGAGGTCTTCTATGGTCTCTAGAAGACCTTGAGGTCTTCTATGATCTCTAGAAGACCTTGCGGTTTTCTATGGTCTCTAGAAGACCTTGAGGTCTTCTATGGTCTCTAGAAGACCTTGAGGTCTTCTATAGTCTCTATAAGACCTTGAGGTCTTCTATAGTCTCTAGAAGACCTTGAGGTCTTCTATGGTCGCTAGAAGACCTTGAGGTCTTCTATGGTCTCTAGAAGACCTTGAGGTCTTCTATGGTCTCTAGAAGGCCTTGAGGTCTTCTATGGTCTCTAGAAGACCTTGAGGTCTTCTATAGTCTCTAGAAGACCTTGAGGTCTTCTATGGTCTCTAGAAGACCTTGAGGTCTTCTATGGTCTCTAGAAGACCTTGAGGTCTTCTATGATCTCTAGAAGACCTTGAGGTTTTCTATGGTCTCTAGAAGACCTTGAGATCTTCTATGGTCTCTAGAAGACTTTGAGGTCTTCTATGGTCTCTAGAAGACCTTGAGGTCTTCTATGGTCTCTAGAAGACCTTGAGGTCTTCTATGGTCTCTAGAAGACCTTGAGGTCTTCTATGGTCTCTAGAAGACCTTGAGGTCTTCTATGGTCTCTAGAAGACCTTGAGGTCTTCTATGGTCTCTAGAGGACCTTGAGGTCTTCTATGGTCTCTAGAAGACCTTGAGGTCTTCTATGGTCTCTAGAAGACCTTGAGGTCTTCTATGGTCTCTAGAAGACCTTGAGGTCTTCTATGGTCTCTAGAAGACCTTGAGGTCTTCTATGGTCTCTAGAAGGCCTTGAGGTCTTCTATGGTCTCTAGAAGGCCTTGAGGTCTTCTATGGTCTCTAGAAGGCCTTGAGCTCTTCTATTGTCTATAGAAGACCTTGAGCTCTTCTTTTGTCTGTGGAAGACCTTGAGGTCTCTAGAAGACTTGAGGTCTCTAGAAGACATTGAGGTCTCTAAAAGACCTTGAGGTCTTCTACGGTCTCTAGAAGACCTTGAGGTCTTATATTGTCTTTAGGAGACTCTGAACTCTTCTACTGTCGTCTTGAAGACCTTGCGGCCTTATATTGGCTATGAAAGTAGTTCAAAATAACACCTCCTTTTGGAAAATCTCTGATTCTACTTGAATTAGAACATGACCCTGTTTTAGGCAATGCATCTGCATCTGTTAATATTAAGCAATTTTACGTGTGGTATTAAATCTTTATTTGTAACAGACATTTTTTAAATTTATTTCTAAATATTTTGAAATATAGCTTGTTTAAAAAAAATCATAAAATACTATCCCGCCATGGAAATAAATCCGCAGCTCTCTTGGCTTGATTTAGCAACAATTCAAAATTAAATTCTTCTTTTTTTTATAAATTCAATTTCCTTTTATACGATTATTGTGGACATTTAATAGAAATTGTAGATGCGAAGCAGGCTTAAGTCTCTTAACTGGGGAAACAGATTTACAAAAACGAAAAGCAAGTCAATTTTAAACCACACCATTCTTATTCGGAGATACTTTAGCTCCTTTAAAAAAAACCCTCCCATAAAAAACACATTCCTCCCTTAAAATGGCAAAAGTCTTTAAATTGTGTGTTCATATTATGTTCATTTCCTTCTTCAATTTCAGTTAACTGAACTTTTTGTTTTGTCGGCCCATATGCTGGCAAAATGTCATAAACAGTTGTTGGCTGCATGACTGGATTCTAGCACACTTTCACACACACACACCCACAAACGTAGCCGATAACAATTTTTAAGCAGGCATAAATATTCACACTCCCCCATTTCTATGTACAGCAGATTAGTTGGACTAGGCCAGTAAGCCAGCCAGCTAGAGCAACAAACATGCCATGAACAGCCAAGCAAAAAGGCATAAAAACAAAGTTAATAAAATTTCTTTTCTACTAAGGATAGAGCAAATTTTTATAGGCCAAGTCTATAAAATTGCATGGCCATAAAGAAAGTGAGATAACAAAATACAATTGTGGTGGTAGTGTTTTTTTATAAACTTTAAAGTTTAATTTTTTTTTGTGTTTGTCTCACTTAGTTTTTCTTTCATGCAAGTCGTTGAAACCACATGGCAATCAGACCGACATGGCATTGTTTGAAATAATTCAAACAATTTTAACAACAGTTATCATAATGGCCGTGTAATGCGACGAAGTCGTAAATATTATCCGTCCATGAATGACAAATTTTTATACTTTTTTTTTTAACTTCTTGGTGAGGAAGAAAAGTTTAAATTGAGTTTGAGAGTCATTTTTGGTCACCAATAAAAGGCATGCTGTTTTTATACCCTACAACACTTCGTGTTGGGGGTATTATAAATTTGAGTGGGCCAAAAATTACATAACACCTCGAAATATTGGCTTCCCACATAGGAAAGTATATATGGATCTTCCTATCTCGCCGAGCTGAGTCGATCTAGCTATGTATGTCCGTCAGTCCGTCTGTCCATGTTAATTTGTAATCACTCTACAGGTCCCAGTTATGGCCCGATCATCACGAAATTGAAAATGAAGGTGGGGATTGGGTCAGAATATTGTTTTTGGAGATAATGGCATAATATATAGGGGTTGAAATGGACCAAAATCTGAAAAATTTGCTTATTTTCAGTGGCTCTACAGGTCGCAATTATAGACCAATCGACGCGGAAGTTAGCATGGGTCTAGAGCTTAAGGCTGGGCAGAAGACTTCCAATTTTGATGGTCATCGGCTAATATTTATTGGGTGAAATAGCCCATAACATTTATTTTAAATAAAAGTCAAATTTTCCATAAACCGCGAATATTTTTAATCCCAGCGAAATCACAAATAGACGAACAGGTCAATTCTGACCGTTACCTAGATGCCGATAGTAAAAATATCGGATATATCGGAAATATATTCAATGTATATATACAAAGGAAGGAGATGTTTGTTAGATTGCTTATATCTCAAAAACGGCTGGACCTATTTTGACAAATTTTGTCAATTCAGATTGCTCTCGTGGCACAAAAGAATAAAATCTAATAAAAACGCATAAGAAGATGCCTATAATGATGTTAATATAGATTTTGTAGTATTTCGTAGTATTTTTGTGACATTTTTTATATTTTCATATTTTTTATCGCATGCGATTTTTCCAATTTAACTAATAATATTGAAGTGTACATTTTGTAATATTTTTCACCTTACAACACAGGTTGGGGTTATTATATACAGATTGCAATTCTACCCAAACGCTGAAAATAACTTACAGGTGAAATCCAAAATACACAAAGGGCAAACTTCTGGCTTTTTATGCTTATTTCGTTGACGAATATAGCCAATATCATAGAGAAGATCAGTCTAAATTTGACAATACAGAGGAACCCCTTGCATTTGGAGATGATCGCAAAATATTTAGGGTTCAAATGAACCAAAAACAGAAAAATTTTCCTGATCACACAATTGAAACCAATCGACACGGATATTTGCCTGAGAAGAGGGTTAAGGACAAGGAAGAAGTCTAGCATTTCGGATGACCATTAGATTATACTTACCTGTAAAATGGACCACAACAACTAACAACAGACGGAGTGCGTAAATATTAAGCAAATGCCCCTGGACAAAAGGATAAGGGTAATATCTGGGAAAGGTTTATGACATAATTTCAAATGCGGAGTCTTCCAAAAATGGATTTGGACATAAGGATGCTTCTAACATATTGTAGTGTTGTAGGGTATCACATGGTCGACCCCACACGACTATAGCCTTTGCTTACTTGTTTTTTTTTATACCCTACACCACAAGGTGGTCAGGGTGTTATGTCTTTGTGCATTTGTTTGTAACAGGCAAAATAAAACGAGATAGACCCATAGTTCCTTTTGATGATCTGCATAGAATCACATTCTGAGTCGATTTATGCATGTCCGTCCGTCCGCCAGTCTGTCCATGTATTTTTGTAAACAAAGTACAGTTCGCATTTATTGCCCTATCCAGATGACATTTTGCACAAATCATTTGTTTGGCCAAAGGACGAACCCTATTGAAATTGGATATAATCGGTCAAAATTTAGATATAGCTCCCATATATATCTTCGTCCGATTTGCTATTTATTGTGCACCAAACGTGTAATATAAGACCGAATAGTATGGAATTTTGCACATACGACCAATTAGGCCTGAAAATAAGTATGCCAAATTTTATCGAAATCGATTCAGATATAACTATAGCTCACATATATATTGTTCATTCGATTTGTTATTTTTGTCCTCCGCAGCCCTAATATGCATTCCGTAACAATAATATTTGGGGAAATGTATCAAATACAGCTCAGAAATACATTTGCTAAATTTTATTGAGATCGGTTCAGATTTGGATATAGCTCCCACATATAATTTTGTCCGATTTACTTTTTATTGTGCACCAAACGTCTAATATTTTTCCAAATGGGATGGAATTTGGCACTTCGACCGAATTGAATCTAGAAGCTAGTATGTCAAATTTGGTGAAGATCGGTTCAGATGTAGTTATAGCTCCCATATATACTGTTCATCCGATTAGTTATATTTGTTACCCACAGCCGTAATATCAAATACAGCTCAGAAATATCTTTGCCAAATTTTATCAAGATCGGTTCAGATTTGGATATAGCTCCCATATATATCAAATGGCAATACAAGTCCGCATATAAAAGATACAAATGCTTCGGCATATTTTTTTTTTTTTTTTTTTTTTTTTTTTTTTTTGAATTTTAAATTATAATTATAATCATAGCGTGGATGATTGAATTTTCCCATAAAAACTTTTAATTGTTATGTTGAGTTCTACTAAATTAGCAAAGTGGTGTAGGGTATCATAAAGTCGGCCCCGCCCGACTTTAAGAGTTTCTTTACTGGTTTCTAATTATAAACAAAACTCTGTAACTGCAGAGGGACAATGTTATTTGAGATAGACAAATATGTTCTTCATCGAAATAACTGTTATAGACACTAAATCTGTACAATGACCAAATTCCAAGTGGATTTCAGGACATTTGGAGCCGATCTAGTCGTAGCCACCCATTTGTCTGTCTGATTGGCTGTTGCGCAGCCGGGAAGAAAGAATGCGATTTGAGCCAAACTTGTCACATCTGAATATTGTTATCAAGTTCTGAGATGGACAATATCGGTCCACTCCTTCTGGTCAAAAAGGTCAATATATCAAATTATAATTATATCTTCCATAAAATACGACATGAGCACTCAATCCTCTTCAAAATTCCCAATATTTTTACTGGCACAAGATCTGGTGTGAAGTTGGGGTACCTCCCCCACAAAGAGGTTACAATATTAAATAACCTTAACGATGATAAAACGCGAAATTTCCAAACAAAAAGAACCTAGTTCTCACAACAAAACTGACTCTTATATAACACGTTAAGGTTTTTCGATAGTTGAATAACAATGTTGTTCCACTTTATACGGTTTATGGACTTTCGCACAACTTTGAAAGTTGTAGCTAATATCGGTCGCTCAATAAAAATGTTGTTCCATTTTCTATTTTTTTCCTTTCTAAAAGTACGAAGTTCCCAAATAACTACACAAAGAGTGAACACCAGCAAAGTTCAACATTTTGGGTGTTATTTATTGCTCAATACCTACCAAGAACCCAAATTGTCAAACTTCAAAATATTGAAAATCGATAAGAACCGTTTAATGGGGGCTATACCAATGCGTGGACCTGAATCGAATTCACAAGGAGAGAACAGAACTACAGAGAACATTAATTTTCAATTTTTAGCTGATTTAGTTGGAATTTGTGGCAAAAACCTTCAAAATACAGAAAATCTGGAACTACTATTATAATGGGGCAACGCCTAAACGCGGACCACTACAGACCAATTTCAATACCAATTAGAAAATTTGTGGACTCTATCGTGATTTCAACAGATAGACCTACGGACAGACAGACGGATTACACGAATTACGCGAATTATAGCGAATTATAGCCAATGAAACCGTCACCCGCTGCCCTAATGTTGCTCTGCGGTATTTTGGCCCATTCCCGGTGAAGCGCTTGCATGAAGTGATCGACACTTCGGTATTTTTTAGTGACAACCTTGCTTCCCAAAAGACTCCAGATACAATAGTCCAACGGATTGGTATCCGGATATTTTGGTGGCCATTGTGTGCTGGATATGAAGCGAGGAACCTCATTTTGTAACCATTCTTGGGTGGCGCGTGCTGAGTGCGATGGTGCTGAGTCCTGTTGGAATGTCCAAGACCTGCGGCCAAAATGTTTGTGTGTACAAGGCTTTAATACACCCTCCAGAATATTATCGCGATATTATTATTCGGCATTTATTCTGATGCCACGTTCGATTAATACGAGCGGAGAGCGACCATCAGCTCATATGTCTGCCCACACCATCACCATGGTCGGCGCTTGAGTTCTGGTGGACAGCCGAATGTGCACATTTTCAGCTGACCTCTTTGGAAAGTAAACACGATCATTTTGTTTGTTTATAAACTGCCCGACAACGAATGTTTTCTCATCGGAAAAAAATTTCGGCAATTCACCACTTTCGGCCATGCGAATCAACTCTTTAGCTCTTTTGAGTCTATTTTCTTTCTGATGTGGAATCAGTTCTAGCACTCTTTTGAATTTCTGTGGCCTTAGCCCGAGCTCATTTTTCAATATTTGCCGAATAGAATATTACGATATGTTCAGTTCACGAGCCATTTTTCGGCTACTGCAACGTGGGTTTCAATCAAGTCGCTTCTTTACTTTTCGAACAATTTCTGCTGGTGTTGCTGTTTTCTTCCGTCCACTTCCTTCAAGCCGGGCTACGCTACCAGTATCACGGTAACGACGATGGTACGAGACACAAGAGATTTATGCACATTTAAATGCTGTAGTGCTCTAACGATAGCCACTTGTGGTTTTCCAGCCAAATATAAAAAAATCGCACTATCACGCTTAAATTTAATCACGAATCACTTTCTCGTCAAAATGCTTTTGTTCAATATAATGAGCTTTCACTGGAATAATTTTAACAGCTGTTGGACGAGTGACTTAGAAATGACAGCAGTCTGAAGTTGGTTGCAGTTTTTTTTATCTCATTCTATATATAGCGAAATATGTGTATATACTAAGAAAAGGGATACTAGATAGAGTGCTTATATTTCGAGAATGGCTGAACCGATTTTGACTTATAATATTGGAGTGTATATTTTGTAATATTTTTTTACCTTACAACACAGGTTGGGGTTATCTTTACCAGCGTTATAAAGGTCACAGATAGAAACCAAAGAACACGAAATCTCGCATAAAGTTAGAGTTTAGGACAGCGGGTAGAATGGACCGCTACTTTTGTGTGAAAAAACTTACAGGCGATATCCAAAATACACAAAAGGCGAACTTCAGGCTTTTTATGCTGATTTCGTTGACGAATATAGCCAAATATCGTAGACAAGCAAATCATATAGATGAATCTAAATTTTGAAGATACAGAGGAACCTCTTACTTTTGGAGAGAATCGCAAAATATTTAGAGGTTCAAATGTACCAAAAACAGAAAAAATTGCCAGTTAATAAATCAGTTTTCACGAAACACAATAGAAATGACAAACAAATGAACAACAATTTTTTTTTTGTTATGGATACGGCAGAAAACTAAAATGCAATTGGTGTCCACGGTAAGAGTTATGACTATGGTGTTATGGTATGTCACAAGTAATCAATTACATTATACATCATAAGATTGGTTGGAACTGTTGTTTTATAAGGCCATTGGGGAATACATTGAACGTAATAGTGAAATCATCACACTCCTTGTATTCATTAATAATAATAAAATATTTGTGGCGTATCATTTTTTGATATTTTATTCAATTTGTGTATTTGCCATGAATATCAATAATTGACACTTTTCACGTAACAATGTTAAAAATTTAATTATGAATTTTATGTCAAATGGAAGCAATGATATAAATGACAACGCCACCTGATTGTGTAATTAAAGTTGAATTATTTTTTTCATTGAAATGAAACATTACAATAGACTTCATTTTTTATTGATACAATTACCTTGACATGGTGACAATATAAAGCTGTATCAGTTTCCAGTTCGAATAAAATTAGCAAATTTCGTTCTTATTTAAATGAAACCCACAATTGTTGCGCTCAAAAATTGCTGGAGGTATTAAATTTAATTCATATATGAACAAGGGTGTGTCACATGGCGTATACGTTACATTTAATGTATGTGAGCATTTATCATACGCCATGGTGGAAGAGCTAATAATATTATGCTGAGAAATAAATTTAGTATTCACTCAATAAATATACATACATTGGGATATACTAATCGGTATGAATATGTATATTAGAATATGCATTGATATAAGTACTTCACAATTAAAGCTTTGGTAATAAATCAATCTATGGAGCAACGACCTCTTGAGTATTGACTCAATACTATTGAGGTTGTAATCGGCAAAAGTGAGAGAGAATTTAATGAACTTTATAAAACTTTCCACTATATTTCTACCCTCTATAATTTAATTCACTTCCATCCTGATGTCCAGTATTACCGCAATTGCAGTTCATTGCAATTTAATTCAATATTTTTTTCTCTGTTCCACACAAATAGTATCCATATCTCAGTGCACCGTCGACTGGGGTATTATTAACTTCAATAGTTATTGCAGCATCGTAGGGTAGTCGTGGCTTAAAGTCTCAGCAATAAGAAACAAATTTCATTGATATGCTTTCGAATAACCATTTGAATTTTATGGTCAATATGATTATGGCAAAACTAGCGTTGAAGTGTTCAGCTGCAAAGTCACCCACCCCTGTCTCATTGCAATGTTTGTGGATTGCAATGTGATCAGATTCAGTGGAAATCCCCTTAGGGTTTATTGAAATATTCATTCGTATTGACCGTAATGGTGGATTGATTGGGCCACAGCTTCGATGGGAGAATGGGAAACATTCCACATATTGGAGTCTTTAATAGTTGTGAAAATGGCTTTTACAATACTCCATGAATTTATGCTAGCTTCGGCGTCGATTGGTCTATAAAAATAAAAAAAAACCAGTAAGGAAAGCTCAAAAGTCGGGCGGGGCCGACAATATGATACCCTACACCACTATGCATATTTAGTAGAGCTCTCGTAAAAAGGTTTATACAGGGCATTTAAGAGCTCTATGAGATATATGGAACAAAATCAAAATCTTTCTAATTCTATCGTGCATTTTACGAACTATAACTATCTGTGAACCGGGTTTCTCCAAATTTGACGTATTAGCTTCTAGGCTGAATTCGGTCTTATGTACGAAAATTCAGGTGATTTGGGCTGATATTGACCATTTAGTGCACATTTAACCCGAAATCGGATGAAGATATATATGGGAGCTATGTCCAAATCTGAACCGATTTCGATAAAATTTAAAACAGCTATTCATGTGCTCCATGAATGGTACCAAATATCACGGTTGTGGAGTGAATATTACGAATGTAAAGGTCTAAAACACTAAATCAGATGAAACATATGTATGTTTGCTATATCTAAATCTGAACCGATTTTCACTAAATTTGATATACTTGCTTCTAGGCTGAATTTGGTCCGATGTACTAAAATTCAGTCCATTTGGACTTATATCGGCCATTTGGTGCACAATTAACCCGAAATCGAATGAAGATATATATGGGAGCTATATCCTAATCTGAACCGATTTCGATAAAATTACAAACAGCTATTTCTGGGCTGTATCTTATATCTGGTACAAAATATAATTCTTGTGGAGTGCATATTACGAATGTGAGAGGCTTAAACACCAAATCGGATAAAACATATATATGGGAGCTATAGCTGTCTCTGAACCGATTTTCTCCAAATTTGTTGTATTTGCTTTAAGGCTAATCTCGGTCACATATGCCAAAATTCGGGCCATTTGGGCTGATATTGGCCATTTGGTGGTCAATTAACCCGAAATCGGATGAAGATATATATGGGAGCTATATCCAAATCTGAACCGATTTCGATAAAATTTAAAACATCTATTTCTGTGCTCCATCTAATACCTGGTACCAAATATCACGGTTGTGGAGTGCATAGTAGGAATGTGAGGGACTTCAAAATCAAATCGGATGAAAGATATATATGGGAGCTATAGCTATATCTGAACCGATTTGATATACTTGCTTCTAGGCCGAACTCGGTTGGGTGTGCCAAAATTCAGGTAATTTGGACTGATAGTGGACATTTGGTGCACATTTAACCCGAAATCGGATGAAGATATATATGGGAGCTATATCTAAATTTGATCCGATTCTCACCAAATTCAATAGGGTTCGTCCTTGGGCCAAAAAAATATTGTTTGGAAAATTTCATCTCAATCGGATAATAAATGCGACCTGCATTTTGTTCACAAGAATACATGGACAGACGGACTGACATGCATAAATCGACTCAGAAAGTGATTCTATGAAGGTTCTCAAAAGTAACCATGGGTCTATCTCGTTTCCTTCTCCATGTTACAAACAAATGCACAAAGACATAATACCCTTACCTCTATGTGGTGTAGGGTATAATTAATATATCTATATATATTATTTTTTTGGTCCATTTGAATATTATGCGCTCATCTCCAACAACAATAGGCCTCTATTCCGACCCTATCCCCACCTCCATTTAAAATTTCGTGAGGATCGGGCTATAATTTTTGGATCCTTTGTAAAATAAACTAGGAAAACGGCGATACAAATGTCCTCGAACAAAAATGTATGAACAAAACATACGTATTCTCTCTTGATTTTCATTTGTCACTTATTTGGCACGGCAAGGAAGTCTCATTCCACTACTAATGCATATATTGTGAGCTAGGCTGTTCTAATATAAAATAATAATAATCTCTCAAATTAGTGTCTTACAGGCAATTATATTACATTACAAAACAATTATCTTTGGCTTAATAATTAACATCGAATTAATTAAATTCAATTATATCATTGATGGTTGCAGTTAATATCGACGCATCATAAAAAACTCAATTAGTTATATATGGATAAAGGTTAATTAAAAATAATTAAATTTTGCAAGAAATTCAATAATTAATATTAATTTTACCAAACAAAAATTCTTTTAATAGATCGGAATAAAGGGATAAAATAAATTATATATATAAAAGGGACTTAATCAGACCGGTCCGAATTTGTAAAATATCCTCCACCATTTACAAGGAACATGTAAAAGTTCAACAAATTCTGTGGGAAAAAAACACCGCTAAAAGTATTAAAATACCGAATATCTGGTAATATAATAATATGGGGGGGTACATAAAAACGTGAACATGAATAATACAGTATCTGCCAATTTTATTTGGAAATAAAATTTAATTTCGTTGAAAAATATACACAAAGATGCCGACTTGTATGGGTCATTTCGACATCCCCTTAACGAATTTAAAACAATTCCTTTAAAAAGTGTGAAAATAATCTTTAAAATACCGAACATCGTGATGTAGAGTTATATTGGGGCTATACGAAAATTTGTGAATATTTAGATAATTTTTTTTTTTCAGATAAATTAGTGCCTATTCTCAATACCAAATACCAACTTTGGAATAAATCCCTTGAACAATGTCGCTAAAATCATCAAAATACCGAATATTAGGTACCTCTCAATATGGGGAATATACGAAGACGTGGATCTGTATGATCATTTTTCTGTTATAGTACACATTACGAACTCAAAATTTGAAGCCATTCCGGTGAATAGTTTAACACAAATCATCCAAATGCCAAATATCTGAAGGTAAATTTATAATAGGGGGTTATACCAAAACTTAGATCTATATGGACAATTCTCTGCAAGGAAGTTTCCTACATACCGCGAACACAAACTGCAACTTTACAGTAAATTCGGTTTAAAATGATGACTAAAACATCCAATGCACATTAAATCTGCCGGTACTGCTATTTGGGGGACTATAACAAAAAAAGGACCTATATGGCCTATTTTCAATACCAAAAAAAAATTAAATTCTACAGACCTAAAATACAACTGAATAACATTTAATTAACCTACTTAATTTCGTTCGGAAGCTAGAGTGATTTCGACAGACACAAGGACATGGCTAAATAGGAATGTAGGATTTAAAATGGATATTTCGAGGTGTTAAAAGCGATATGACAAACTTAATATACCCTCCATATTATGGTGAAGGGTATAAAAACAAGTGAAACCAGTACGGAAAGTTCAAAAGTCGGGCGGGACCGACTATACGTTACCCTGCACCACTATGCGTATTTAGTAGAGCTCACGTAACAAAAATGTTTATAATGGGAATTTATATGAAGTAGATCATACCAACTATCAACCAAATAACATTGATGTATGGTGCATGTTATGATTTCGCTAACGATAACATAAAAGAATATTTCTTGGAGCAACAGCTATACCGGACCGAGTTTCAGCCAACGGAAAAATTCGGTTGAATATGAAAAAATCTATCCAATTTGGGCTGATATCATATCGAACCAATCTAAAAATCTAAACCAATCTCGGTAAAATTTGGCAGAGGTATTTTCGAGCTATATATCTATATCTGAACAGATTTTCAATAAAATTTGAAGGACTTGCTTTTAGGCTGGATTCCGTCAGTAGTGCCAAAATTCAGTCTATTTTGGTTGATATTAGCCATTTGGTGCACAATTAACTCGAAATCGGTCAAGGATATATATATGAGAGCTATATATTTCAGGGCTGTATCTGATATCTGGTACGAATATGAGGTACTCAGAACCCCAATTCGGATGCAATATATGTGGGAGCTATAGCTATATCTGAACCGATGTTCTCCAAATTTTATGTACTTGCTTCTAGACTGAAATCGGTGGGATTTACCAAAATTCAGGTTATTAGGACTTATATTGGCCATTTGGTGCACAATTAACCCGAAATCGGTTGAGGATATATATGGGAGTTATATCTAAATTTGAACCGATTCTCGCCAATTTCGATAGGGTTCGTCCTTGGGCCAAACAAATATTGTTTGAAAAAATTAATCTCAATCTTATAATAAATGCGACCTGCATTTTTTCACAAGAATACACAAAGAGAGAGAGGGACGGAAAGACAGACATACTGACATGCATAAATTGACTCTGAAAGTGATTCCATGGAGATCCTAAAAAGTAACTATGGGTCTATCTCGCTTGAACAAATGCACAAACATATAATACCCTTACCACTGTGTGGTGTAGGGTATAAATAGCCGATGCCTTAAACCAGAGGTTAATGAAATTGTGCGAAAATTCAACCATTTTAAATATTTTCTTGTAATTTGGGAAAAAGTTCGACCAATGTTTAAACAAGTTAAAATGCATCCATCAGTCGGTTTTGCCGACAGTTGTATACCATCAGCCTATGTTCGCATTCTCAAATATATTGTGAAATATTATTCAAAATGTTGACCCTTTATGGAGGGTTATTATAAAGTGCCTGATATGGACTATATTGACAACTTCTTTCACTTTATATGTGCGATAATTTTTTGAAAATATTGAAATGTGCGTGATGTTCCAGATATAGTGGACCGATGTATTCCACTTCGTCTAATACCGATAAAAATATTGGGATGTGCAAAATTTAAAGAAAATCGAACATTTATTTCCAATTCTATGCGAATAATTATTAATCGGAATTTAAGCACTTTGTGTGTGTGTGTGGTTAAGGGGAGGTGGGGTGGGGGTTACCAGAAGTAATGGGTATATAAATTCCATATTCATATCAGATTTCTGGTTGAGAGAAATATTTGAGAGAAATATCGCTGGCTTGTTGCACAAGTTTTGAGAGATATATATAATTGTTCAAAATGTTAACCCCCTTAGAGGGAAGGTACCACAAGGGGTGGACTGATATGACCCATCATCGCATCAGATCTTGAATTGGGGAAAATGTTGAGATATGACAAATTTGAAGAGAATTGGATGATAATTTCGCTTCGCATTTATGAGAGATAGAATTATTAAAAATTTTGACCCTTCGTGGGGGAGGTACCAGGAGGAATGGTCCAATATATTCTATCTTCACATCAGGTCTTGTGTTAGTAAAAATATTGGGATGTGTGAAATTTGAAAACAATCGGGCTTTTATTTCACATTTTATAAGAGAGTTATAATTATTCCAAATGTTGATCCTTTGTAGGGGAGGTACTTGATTGAAGTAGGCCGATATTGTCTTTTTTCACACCTCACCCAGTACTGATAAAACAAGTAAAAAAACATTAAGTTCGGCCGGGCCAAACTTTTAATACCCTCCACCTTATGGTAAAAGAAACATTAGAAGAAATGTGGCAAAAACCATTAAAATGCCGAATATCGGGAGGTGCCGTTATATGGGGGCTACACCAAAACGTGGACCTATAATTACAATGTTTCGCCACACGAACTAGGACCCATTATGACCCACAAATACCAATTTCCAGACAAATCCGTGAAAAAAATCATCAAAATACCGAATATCGGGAGGTACCGTTATATGGAGGCTATATAAAATCATGGACACATGCATGCAATGGAACCCGGAGTTGGAACCCATTATAACCAACAAATACCAATTTTCAGACAAATCCGCGAAAACATGTGGCAAAAATCATCAAATTACCGAATATCGGGAGGTACCATTATATGGTGGCTACACCAAAACGTGGACCTATAATTACAATGTTTCGCCACACGAACTAGGTCCCATTATGACCAACAAATACCAATTTTCAGACAAATCCGTGAAAAAATGTGGCAAAAAGACTAAAATACCGAATATCGGGAGGTACCTTTATATGGGGCCTATACCACAACGTGGACCAATACATGCAATGTTTTGCCACACGCTCAGGGACCCGTTATGACCTACAAATACCAATTTCCAGACAAATCCGTGAAAAAATGTGGCATAAATCATCAAAATACCGAATATCGGGAGGTACCGTTATATGGGGACTATACCAGAACGTGGACCGATATATCTCATTTTCAATACCAACCATCCTAGACACAATGCAAATAGCTCTGCTAAATTTTGGCGCTCTACGTCAAATAATGTGGGCTGTATCGTGATTTCAACAGACAGACGGACAGACAGACAGACAGACGGACATCGTTAAATCGACTTAGAATTTTATGCTGATTATGAATATATATACTTTATGGGGTCTAAGACGAATATTTAACTATGCTACAAACGGAATGACAAAGTTAATATACCCTCCCTTCCAAGGTGGAGGGTATAAAAATAGAAGTGCACCATACCATAAAATCATAAAATCGGATACTCCCTTCAAGAGTTTTTGTGCGCACCAGCCAGACCTATGGACGAACGGGCAACCCTATAGACGGACCCCAAATGACCTAAAACGGATTTGATCCAAAGAGATTTATAATGGTTTATACCCTCTGTAGTCCTATGGCTGTGGGTTTAAAAAGCTCATGAGTTGTAATATTAACCCCAAATGACCTAAAACGGATTTGATCCAACGAGACCTAGGTTCTATAACCGTTAAGACATGTTTTGGCTGTATCAAATGATATATACCCTCAGAAACCTGTATGGCTGAGGGTATAAAAAGCTCATGAGTTGTAATATTGAAAAAGTAATTTTTCCAATGATTGTTTTGGTAATTGGATTGGTAATTCATAAATTCATAATTTTTCATTTTCCCATTTCTTCTGCTACCCTGTAAGCTATATAAGAAACTATAAAATCATTGCTCTCTAAATGTCGGGGTTCACATATATTCCATATTTCCCTCCCAGCAAACACATCAACATTCCCCCCACCTCTTGGCTTCCCTTTTTTAGGCTTAACACAACACGCCCCAAAAAACACACACATTTCTTTAAGAAAACTGTAACCTGTTCCCCTGTTTTCCATGTAAGGAAAAATCCCAACCCAGCATAGTGTGACACTAACACACCAACTTGCTAATCCCCCCTCAAAATATATTCTGAGAGTATTAACTTGAATAAATAATATTTGAGCATTTAACAAGTGTTTTACGAAAACATAAATTTGCTATACGCACACAAGAAGAAAAAAAAACCTACTCACACCCTCACATCCCTGTGTGTATATGTCTCTGACAGAACCAGCAAGGAAAGTTATGGAAAATCTGTTTTTATGTCTTCTTTATTTCCCGTTCTCATTCACAACATAATAAAGAAAAAAATATGAATGAGACAAAATAAAAGGTCTCAGGACTCCAATAAATATTTCGTGCAACCCCCCCAAAAACTGTTTGGTAGACGGTTGGAGGTCGTAAGTATGTGTGTGGCACGTGTGTGTATGTCTGGCCACTTATTTGGGGAATGATTATGCAGTTTAGCCGGCTCTCCAAGAAAATATTGCAGAAGTATATATTTGAACACATTTTCAAATTTCCGTTAAACAAAGAGAATGGTAAAATAAAGAAAAAAATTATTATAAATTTTATTTTATTTAAAAAGAAAATGATAAAGGTTGCAATCTTTGGGGGAGATCTTCTTGTACCCTTAACCACGTTTACGATTACGTTTTTATACCCTACACCACATAGTGGTAAGGGTATTATTATTAAGTAAAGCGAGATAGACCCACAGTTACTTTTGAGAATCTTCATAGAATCATTTTCTGAGTCGATTTATGCATGCCAGTCGTCCATGTATTCTTGTGAACAAAATGCAGATTGTATTTATTATCCGATTGAGATGAGCTTTTGCAAATAATGTTTATTTGGCCCAAGGACGAACCCTATTGAAATTGGTGATAATCGGATCAGATTAAAATATAGCTCTCATATATCTTCAACCGATTTCGGGTTAATTGTGCACCAAATGGGTAATATAAGTCCAAATACATCCCACCGAATTCAGTCTAGAAGCAAGTAAATCAAATTTGGTGAAAATCGGTTCAGATATAGCTATAGCTCCCATATATATGTTTTATCCGATCCCTCATCCCTCACATGCGTAATATGCACTCCAGAAGAACCCCATGTATATGTTTTATACGATTTGGGGTTTAAAGTCCCTCACAAGCGTAATATGCATCCGACAACAATGATATTTGGTACCAGTTATCAGATACAGCCAAGAAATTCCTCTACCAAATTACATCAATATCGGTATAGATTTGAATATAGGTCCCACATATATCTTCAACCGATTTCGGCTTAATTGTGCGCCAAATGGCCAAGATCAGTCCAAAAGTCCTGCATTTTGGTACATTCGACCGAATCTAGCAAGTACGTCAAATTTGGTGAAAATCGGTTCAGATATAGCTACAGCTAGGTCCGTTACGATAAATTCCGAATTTATCTAGAGCCACCAATTTAACAGGATACCTCCAGAAATGACCATATTCCTCGAAATTGGCCGAAACTTCCTATAATTTTCTTAATGCCAATGGATAGTAGACTTCATAAGCTTTCCGTAGGTACCCATATTGTGCCGGCAGAATTGTCATGGAAGGCATATTGGCCAATGGAGTTATCCTGTTCCAAGGATACCTCCAGAAATGACCATATACCTCGAAATTGGCCGGAACTTCCTATCATTTTCTGAATGCCAATGGATAGTAAACTTCATAAGCATTCCGCAGGTACCCATATTGTGCCGGCACAATTATCCTGGAAGGCATATTGGCCAATGGAGTTATCCTGTTCCAAGGATACCTCCAGAAATGACTATATACCTCGAAATTGGCCGGAACTTCCTATCATTTTCTTAATGCCAATGGATAGTAGACTTCATAAGCTTTCCATAGGTACCCATATTGCGCGGGCAGAATTGTCCTGGAAGGCATATTGGCCAATGGAGCTATCCTGTTCCAAGGATACCTCCAGAAATAACCATACACCTCGGAATTGGCCGGAACTTCCTATATTTATACCCTACACCACAAGGTGGTCAGGGTATTATGTCTTTGTGCATTTGTTTGTAACAGTCAAAAGGAAACGAGAAAGACCCATATATATTGTTCATCCGATTTGTTATTTTTGTCCTCCGCAGCCGTTATATGCACTCTGTAACAACAATATTTGGGAAAATATATCAAATACAGCTCAGAAATAAATTTGTTAAATTTTATCGAGATCGGTTCAGATTTGGATATAGCTCCCATATATAACTTCGTCCGATTTATCTTGGATTGTGCACAAAACTTCTAATATTTGCCCAAATTGGATGAAATTTGGCACATACGATCGAATTGAGTCTAGAAGATAGTATGCCAAATTTGGTGAAGATCGGTTCAGATATAGCTCTAGCTCCCATATATATATTGTTCATCCGATTTGTTATATTTGTTACCCACAACCGTAATATGCACTCCGTAACAACGATATTTAGGGTAATATATCAAATACAGCCCAGAAATATCTTTGCCAAATTTTATCGAGATCGGTTCAGATTTGGATATAGCTTCACATATATCTTTTTCCGATTTCAAATTAATTGTGCACCAAATGGTTAATACAAGTCCGAATTTAAAAGATACAAATGCTTCGGCATATTTCGGCTTTGAACTTTAAATTATAATTATAATCATAGCATGTATGATTGAATTCTCCCATAAAAACTTTTAATTGTTATGCGGAGCTCTATTAAATTAGCAAAGTGGTGTAGGATATCATAAAGTCGGCCTCGCCCGACTTTAAGACTTTCTTTACTGGTTTTTAATATAATCCTTTTCGAAGTGATATCATGCACCCTATAGCAATGTTATTTGTTATAAAAGATTAAAATGTTTCCGTCAAATTTAGTGAAAATCGATTCCGAATTGGATATGCCTCCCATATATTAGTTCCCTCTGAAACCAAGTTATAACTGCCCTAAAGCCAAACGTTTGTAGGTGGTATGATATACTTCAAATAAATTCTTTTGTTACGGGAGCTCCACCAAATATGCACTGTGGTGTATGGTATCATATGGCCGGTTCCGCCCGACATTTGACTTCTCCTTACTGGTTTTTTAATTGACCACGATATATTGTTGTCCCACAAAATTGAAGTCTTCTTTTGTTTATAACATGAAGAACTCTTTGAATACTCAATTCCAAGAAAACAAGGAACTTCATTGCTGCTAAAAGGCCTACCACACACATTCAATGATTGAAGCGAATAAGGAAGCGTCTTATCCCTGTAACTGATGTTGTATTGTCACCCTCCCCAATGGAAATGTTTAAATTTGCAAATTGGTTTCTTCTTATCATTGCATAAATCTAAATGATGAAAAATCAAATTAAGATTTTGGTTATATTTCATATTGGATGTTCTTTCCTTGGGTTTTAGGGAAGTGGTTTCTTATTTTTTTTTTTTTTGGCAATAATCACTTGAGGGGGAAAAACGTATTTTTAGAAATCACAATTTAATGATTGAATCTCACAAATATCAGCCACCAGATAAATGTCCTACGCGCGTGTTTACCCTGCAACCAAATTGGTTAAATGTGTGTCTCATTTTCAAGTGATTTCCCCAAACACTCGCAAACAAACATACACATACTCATTGTGGGATATGCATATGCAGTGGATTGGTCTTGAGGGAGTAATAATTTATAATCGACAAATGTGTGCAAGAAAAGGGGGATATTTATGGCGTCCCTGGCTTCTTACATTTAAATTTCGAAATAAATTAAGTATATTATTACGTTGCATGATACACTTACAGCCGGTTTTTGTAAAAAAAGTAGCTTTCACTCGAATAGTCCGTGTTCAAACGTATTCGTTTTAATTTGGATTTTTATAAATATTTTGGAAGCTCTCATCCATTCTCGAAAAGTTTTGATCAGTGTTTCCATATCCAATATTTTTTTGTTTTTTTTTTTTTTTAATTTTTAATTATTTTCATTAGGAGTTGTGATGGTTGTGACAACCCTAATGAATTCAAAATTTATCAAAAAATTGTAAAATAAAATTTAACCAGTAAAGAAAGTATTACAGTCGGGCGGGACTTTATGATACCCTACACTATTTTGCCAATTTAGTAGAGCTCCGCATAAAAATTAAAAGTGTTTATGGTATAATTCAATCATACACCCTATGATTATAATTATAATTTCAAGTTCAAAGGACTAAATATGCCGAAGCATTTGTATCTTCTAAATTCAGACTTGTATTGCCCATTTGGTGCACAATTAATTTGCAATCGGATAAAGATATATATGGGAGCTATAGCCAAATCGGAATCGATCTCGATTAAATTTGGCAAATATATTTCTGAGCTGTATTTCAAATATTTCCCTGAATAAAGTTGTTACAGAGTGCATATTAGGGCTGTGGGTAACAAATACAAAAAATCGGATGAACAAAATATATGAGAGCTATAGCTATATTCAAACCAATGTTCACCAAATTTGACATACTAGATTCTAGACACAATTCGGTCATAAGTGCCAAATTCCATCCCATTTGGGCAAATATTAGACGTTTGGTGCACAATAAAAGGTAAATCAGACGAAGTTATATATGGGAGCTATATCCAAATCTGAACCGATCTCGATAATATTTAGCAAATGTATTTCTGAGCTGTATTTGATATATTTCCCCAAATATTCTTGTCACAGAGTGCATATTACGGCTCCGGAAGACAAAAATAACAAATCGGATGAACAATATATATGGGATCTATATCTATATCTGAACCGATTTTGGTCAATTTTGGCATACTTATTTTCAGGCCTAATTTGGTTATTTGTGCAAAATTCCACAAGAAGATATATCTTCCACACGAAGATATATATGGGAGCTATATCTAAATTTTGACCGATTATCTCCAATTTCAATAGGGATCGTCCTTGGGCCAAACAAATGTTGTTTGGAAAATTTCATCTCAATTGGATAATAAATGCGACCTGCATTTTGTTCACAAGAATACATGGACAGACGGACGGACGGACTGACATGCATAAATCAACTCAGAAAGTAATTCTATGAAGATCCTCAAAAGTAACAACGGGTCTATCTCGCTTCCTTCTCCATGTTACAAACAAATGCACAAAGACATAATACCCTTACCACTATGTGGTGTGCAGGGTATAAATATGTGTAGAGAGAATATTTGAGGAATGTGGATCACCAAGGTGCCCCAGCAAAGGTTTGATGTGTTAAAATAGTTTATATGTTAATACCTATCACACGCATACAATTTTTGTTGTTGTTGTTGTTTTTGGTACCCTACACCAGTATGAGTATTTAGGAGAGCTCATACAACCTATCAACATTTGGCTTTAGGAGTGTTATAGTTTGCTATAGAGTGCATGATATCACTTGGAGAAAGATTATATTAAACAAATATATATCAGAGCCGAGGTGCACAAAATGGAAACTTACGTCGCGAAATTCACTCCATTTGGGCTGATATTAGCCATTTGGTGCACAATAAACCTGAAATCATATTAAGGGTATATATTGGAGCCGTCCTCTCAGCCGTTCTCGATAAAATTTGGCAAAGGTATTTCCGAGCTTTATAAGATATCTGGTACCAAATATCATTGTTGTCGAATGCATATTACGAATGAGAGGAACATAAACACCAACTCGGGTGAAACATATATATGGGAGCTGTAGCTTTATCTGAACTGATTTTCTCCTAATTCGATGTATTTGCTTCTAAACTGAATTCAGTAGGACTTACCAAAATTCAGTCCTTTTTTGCAGATATTGACTATTTAGTGCACAATTACCCCGACATCGGATAAAGATATATATGGGAGTTATATCATAATCTCAACCGATTTCGATAAAAATTGACAGAAGTATTTTCGAGCAGTATCTGATATCCGGTACCAAATATCATTCTTTTAGATTGTATATTACACATGTGAGGGACTTAAAACCCCATATCAAATGAAACATCTATATGAAAGCTATAGCTATATCTGAACCGATTTCAAATTTGATTTACTTGCTTCTTGATTGAATTCGGTACGATGTACCAAAATTCAGGTCATTTGGACTTATATTAGTTATTTGGTGCACGATAAACCCGAAATAGGTTGAAGATACAGAGTGAGATGAAAAAACAGCAACAGCATCGCTCGTTACCGTGATACTGGTAGCGTAGCCCAAAGAAGTGGACGGAAGAAAACAGCAACATCAGCGGAAATGGTTCGAAAAGTAAAGAAACGACTTGATCGAAACCCGCGTCGCTGTGGCCGAAAAATGGCTCGAGAGCTGAACATATCACAATCTTCCATTCGGCAAAACAGGAGCTAGAGGTAAAGCCTTTTAAATTCCAAAAAGTGCAAGAACTTACACCGCCACGGAAAGAAAATAGACTCAAAAGAGCTAAAGGGTTGCTTCGTTTGGCCGAAAGTGGTGAACTGCCGAATTTGGTTTTCTCCGATGAGGAAAAATTCGTTGTCCTGCAGTTTGTAAACAAACAAAATGATCGTGTTTACTTGCCAAAGAGGTCAGCTGAAAATGTGCACCTTCGGTTGGCTACCAGAACTCAAGCGCAGGCAATGGTGATGGTGTGGGCCACCATAACAGCCGATGGTCGCTCTCCGCTCGTATTAATCGACCGTGACATCAGAAGAAATGAAGAAAATTATGGCGAAAAGATTCTGGAATGCGTTTTAAAGCCTCGGGCCCGCAAATATTTTGGCCGCAGACCTTGGACATTCCAACTGGACTCAGCACCTCGCAGTCAGGACGCGCCACCCAAGAATGGTCACAAAATTAGGTCCCTCGCTTAATTTCCAGCGCAATCCGATGGACTTTTGTGTCTGGAGTATTTTGAACAGCAAGTTTGACACTAAAAATACCAAGGTGTCGATCACCTCAAGCAAGCGCTTCGCCGGGAATGGGCCAAAATACAGCAGAGCGTGTGAAGGTTTCATTGGCCGTTCGAAGGCCATAATTCGTGTCAACGGTGATCAATTCGAACAAATCTAAACTTATTCTAAAGTGTGATGTGATGATACTTCCGACATTTTTTTCTTTCATTATCTCACCCTGTATATACCAAATTCCGTTACACATTCCAAATTTGAAGACTGTACCCATAACCGAATAGATATGGGAATACAAAATCAAAATTTTCTGGAAGTACCTCCTATTCTGATGCTATATCTTGAGTTCCAGTTCAAAAATTAAGATAGCCTATGTTACTTTCAGGCGATGTTGTAGTATATTTGGAAATTTTCAGGAAAATGGGTTTTTGGGTCTATAGATGGAAGGAGATGTCTCCTATAAACATACTGTTTGCGCCAATGCGGGGTAAAAGGGGGAATATGCAAAGCAAACCAATACAAAATAGAATAAATAAAAACACGATAGTGAGGTTAGTTTTAAATATAAATAAAGGCAAAAGACAGGCTTTATTAATAATAAGTATAAAGGATTTTGGTAAACAATATTACCTTAATTTGCACGATAGCGGGGGAGAGCCTTCGTTCGTATCGGGGCGATAGAAGAAGAGAGTGTTTAATAACAACAAAACAACGATCCCAACATGAAGTAAGTCGGCGTTGGCGCAATTCGCCACTCGTTGAAATCTGTTGACATTGACAGATTTCAACGATGTTAATCATTTACAAATAATTAGATGTTAACCCATTGTTAACGTTGCAAACCAATAATTTTCAATCTAAATTAAACATGCCGCCCACCTTGCAACATATAGGGATGTTGTAACTAAAATACAATACATAGTTCCATTTCTTTTTTTTTTTTTTCTTTTTTTTCAATTTAATTCTTTGTTTCTTTATTTTTCAATTCATCATTTTTTCAAAAAACATTGTGTAACACTATATGTTACATATGCCCGACAATACCCAACCAAATATGGTGTAGTGGGCTATCGGTAACCCTGGCGTCGCATGCACCCGATGTGTTACGACCCTGGCATAGACTTCCGGCCCGAGTACCAGGGCCACCCGACCAGGCCTATTAAAATCAGGATCTGCCAAAGGAAGACCAAGAAAGGAGTCTTTTATGCGCTCTGGGATTGCCGCTGTAGGCGTACGCGCATGGTCCAGATGGGTCACCACTGCCACAATTGACAAGGACTGACTCCGGTCGTATATCGAGGTGAGACTAAGCCTACATATTTGGCTACCATCGATTCTTGAAGTAGGGATACGAAGACTATGCACCAGAGAGGAGCATATCTGACTCTGCCTACTACATTGGTCCAATACCGCCCTCACGATAGAGGGACGGCCAAAAGCATCAACTTTGACTAACAAAGTCGGGGAAATGCAGATACCAGACTGGAGGGACAACAAGCCGACCAGTCCTACCTGCGAGGGGGAAGCATTTTCAGTCGGACGATAATATGGACTATGACGCGAGCGGTGCCTATAATCCGTATGCGGACGACGCCGACTATTACTTGTGGGTTTAACCACGGTCTTCGAAGCAACGTGAAGAAGAGTGTGGTGATCTTCTTTCTTTTACTTTGACAGTCCCTAGCTTGGTGGGATTTCGCTAAACACCGTATGCAATCATTAAATTTAACTACAACTCTACGACGCATGTCAACATTCATGACGCGGAAATCGCTACATCTATCCAAAGGGTGCATGCGGTCACAAAGGCGACATTTATGGGAAGCCGCAGATGAATCCCAAGGGGATTCGGACCTATTAAATTTGGCCGACTCCTCCAACGACTGAGGAGTGGCAACCGGAGCCGCAGATGGACCCGAAGATCCGGACTCGGTTCGCGAATTTTCAATTCTGGGGTTAGCAGGGACCGGAGCCGCAGATGAATCCACCGATAAGGATTCGGACTCGGTTTGCATAGGTACATCAGCACAGGCGAGGGCCGCACATGAATCCGACTTGTTGGATTCGGACCCACGCTCTGATATCTTTACGGCCGCAATCCGTTCTACCAGAGCTGCTTCCACGGCAGCAGAGGACAGAGTAGTATCAGTTAGGGGACAATCCGGGGTAGCGTTGACGTCATCAACATTCAAGAGTTCGTCTTCCGTGTACAATTTCATCGACATACTATATAACGAGAAGAGAACCATTTTAATTACTGATCGAAGGGTCGTCGGCCAGAACGACCAACTTGGCGATGGGCCGTCTTACAACGCCGTTCTCGGTTCGGACGTCCGCGACTCGAACGTGACCGTCAGTTCCCGGATGAACATTTACGACACGGCCTAATTTCCACGACGTTGGCGGAAGCTGGTCATGACGAACAACAACTAGATCTTCTATGGCTAACTCGCGCTCTGGAAATTTCCATTTATACCTCATGTGTAAATGTTTCAAATATTCCTCTTTCCACCTCAAACTAAACTTGTGGGCGAGGGCCTGAACTTTTCTAAACCGATTAACTAAGCTTAACGGTTGCTCTGTGATGAGAGGTTCAGGCGGTGCTAACAAAGGGGCCCCAATGAGGAAGTGTCCTGGCGTCAACGCGACAATTTCGTCCGAACTGTCCGACATCGGACAAAGAGGACGCGAGTTCAAACACGCTTCAATCCTAGCCAAAACTGTTGCTAATTCTTCGAACGTGAACTTAAGATTTCGAGCTTGCTTTCGAAAATGTAGTTTAAAGCTCTTGACTCCAGCCTCCCATAACCCTCCCATATGAGGAGCACCAGCAGGTATAAAATGCCACGATAGGCCCTGATCTGATAACGTGGAGGAAACTGAGCCAGCACTTTCTTGGAGGAATTCTCTAAAACCTCTCTGAATTTCCCGCGAAGCGCCAACGAAATTTGTTCCATTATCCGAAAAAATAGAACGGGGACAACCACGACGAGCAATGAATCTATGCAACGCGGCCATGAAATTAGCAGTCGACAAATCAGATACTGCTTCCAAATGAATCGCCTTTGTAGCGAAACAAACAAATACACATACATAACCCTTTGTGAGGCGACAAGACCGACCTAGGTAAGATTTTATATCAAATGGACCCGCGAAGTCAACGCCAGTATTTGTAAATGGGCGATCAAGAGTTGTTCTCTCTGGGGGAAGTGCAGCCATGAATTGACTGCAGCTGCGCTTTTTCAGTAAAATGCAGATTTTGCAACGCCGAACTACAAAACGAATGAGATTTTTCATACGTGGAATCCAATATTCCAATCTCAAAGTACGCAACATCAATTGAATATCACCGTGTACACATTTGAGGTGAGTATATTCGACCAACCTAAGAGCCAAAGTACTACGATAGGGGAGGATTATCGGGAATCGCTCCGAATAGGAAAGCGTGGGTGAATGTGCCAATCTACCATTCATTCGCATGACGCCGCTTTCATCCACGAAAGGATTGAGGGGAAGTAGGCAACTCCTACCATCTAACGGCTTTTTGTCCATTAAATTCTTATACTCGTTAGAGAAATGCATCTTTTGAGCGATAATTACCAGCCGAGTGCGCAATATTCAATACAATTCTAAATTAAACATGCCGACCCCCTTGAAACATCAAAGCATGTTTCAACACAATTAAAATTAATCTAATTTAGTTCCAATAATAGGTACGGGATGCATAGTACAGTGTGAGCTTTTTGTTCGAACAAAATGTAGGGAATGGAAACGCAGAAAAATCTGCAGTAACAGATTCGGGATCCAACTCCGCTACAACGATAACATGAAGCCGCAGATGAATCTGCAGTAACAGATTCGGACTTCAATCAAGCTACTTTATTACACGACATATAATACTTTGAAGCCGCAGATGAACCTGCAGTTACAGATTCGGACTTCAGTCGAGCTACATTTTTTCCCGAAAGGATATTCGCTAGGCCAATTTCATGCGGAGGTCGTTTTACAACATTGTTTACAGATTTTAATTTCGCTTTATGATTTCCATCTGATAAATTGGTTTTTATGAATTTAATCAGGTTCCTCTTCGACATTTTGTTTAGCGATTTCAAACAAACAAATTTAGATTTTAAATTTTCGACTCCAACCCATGTGGAGGATGTACATATTGAGGGACGAAAAACTGGGGCTGCAGCTGACAACAACGATTTTGACGAGCTTGCCTGAGCTTTTGGAGTCAAAACCGGAATCGAACTATTCGGTTTTACTGACTCGCGATGTAATAACATGTGATGACGTTGACCACATTTCAAACAACTATTTTTACTAGTACAATTTACTAGTTTATGTCCCTTTACCAAACAATATATGCAATGGTCGTTGCGCTTTACGAATGCAAACCTATTTGCGGGGGATAAATTCTTAAACTTTGAACACAAATGAAGCCAATGGATTTTCTCACTACAAAGAGAACACGTTTTTCCAATTGAAGGGGAATACGAACATTTAGAGTTGGACTTGGTAGCGGTATTAAACGAATTTGTATCAGTCGAAGGAATCGATTTCTCTCGATAACTTTCCAAACACAAAAGCGTGTTTATCCTTTCTGAAAGAAATGTGTCTAAATCTTTCCACGAAGAAAGGGCCGATTTGTTTTTAATACCTTGTTCCCATAGCATTGTCGTTTCTTCCGGCAAGCGTTGCAGGCAAAGAAAGACAAGTATCGGATCCCATTGATCTGTGGGAACGTTATAGATCGACATAGAAAAAATGCAACTATTTATTCCCCGTCGGATCTCCTTAAGACCCACTGCAGTTTCTTTCTCAAGAATCGGAAGATTATGCAACGACTTTAGTTGTTGATGAACCAATAATCGAGTATTGTTGTATTCATCATTTAATGCTTTCCATGCGAAAGCGAAACCACGATTTGTTAGAGGAAACTGCGAAACGATTTCCCGAGCTTCTCCAGAAGTTTTGTTCAGCAAATAGAACATACGTTCAACATCACTCAATCGAGAGTTATTAATGTAAACGGCACTAAACAATTCCCGAAAGGAAGGCCAAGAAGAAAAATCTCCCTCAAAAACATTAATATCAATTGGTGGCAATGTCATATTGTGAACGATATCACAACCAGATGAAATATTTGTCGCCATATTTTCCTGCGATTCAGGAACCAAAAAAGATTGAGCCGATTGCTCTTGATTTTTATCCGCGTTCTTAATCAAATTTTTTGTGGCCATAGTGCTCGAATAAATGTTTATAGAAGCGTTGTGTTTATTTTCTGCCAAATGCAGATGTTCTTTTGTTACATTTTCCGAATTTTCTAAGTTTCGTAACGATTTATGGACCGATTGCCATAATTTTTCTAGCTTGCTCTTCCTTTCCTCTAATATACTAATATCTAAATCGTCACCTTTTATTGCACCGATTTGTGCACCAAATTCTGTCAGAGCGTCAGATGCTCTTATGAAAGTTTGTAGAGGAGCGAAAGCCATAATTATAACACGAAACGCTGAACAAGTTTGGGGAAAAATACAAAAATAAATAAAATAACAATTTTATTTTTATTTATTTAATTAGTCAAAATGACCGTCTATAAGTTTACTAAAGGATAAAAAACAACGATCAAAAGTTTAATACACGATAGTATTAATATTATTCTTACTTCAATAATAACAATAATTTTACACCCAATACCAACTAATATAACAAACAGGGGTGACCGACCAACGTAGTGTAGCTACTCAACCTAAGCGGACACGACAGAAAGAGGAATACATAAAAATATTCTCCCTTCGTTTGTTATGTTCGTTCACTGATCTAACAATGCACAAACAACAAGTGCTGATCAGAGAACGACGACAAAGCAACCAAGCAGCGGTGGGGGTTCAAACAGTGTTGTTGTTGTTTGCGACAAACAAAACAGAAAATGAATTTGACTGTTGTTACAACGAGAAGAAGAGAATAAGTGTAACAACAACAATATGCAACATTAAAGCGGACAGACCAAACTAAAAGAATGATATTGCGATCTTTGCTTTAGGTAGTAAAGCACACCAAACTAATAACTAACAACGACGACGTGTTTGTTGGTATCAACGAAACGAAATGTTTAATGTTTTGTTGTTTTACATGAACCAAAACAAAAAGAATATTAGCAAACGATTTTTGCAATAATTTTCTTTTGGAGTTTTGTTTTGATTATGATGCTGCCGAATGCAAGCATCCAAAATAGAAGCCGACGATTGGCGGGAAACAAAACAAGAGGCAAAGAAGTGACGTTGTAAAACGACCTTTGTACCTAAACAAACTGATTGTTTGTTATTGTCGCGGCAATTTACTAACGCGAGCTCACTTTAAAACACTGCACTATACGTACCTTGTAATGCAAGATTAATGGACTGTATATTTTGGATTCCAAATCCGTTCAAGAGGGCTGGAATATCCGGTTCGATTGGACCAATGTTTAGCTCAGAGGGGCTCCGCCGATGGGAGTGAATACGCCGAATGCGTCGAGCAGTGGACCGTAGGGGGAAATATATAAAGAAATAAAACACAATAGTTTTTCTTAATATATAGAACTATTTATTCTTAGTTTGGTTAGTGGGTAACAATATTACCTTTGGCAACTATATGCCTATCTATGCACAACGATATGTGCTGCAAACTATATTGCGGGTGTTGTCTGTCCGAATGACAGCGAAATACTACTTGATGTCTTAAGGAGGCGGCAAAACAAGTGGCAAATAATTACTCGTTAAAATGTCAAAGGCGCTAGCACAAGGTTGCAATAAACCGTAGCGCGTACATTTTAACGAATAATTAAGGACCAAACCAGGGGTCAATAAAAAGCAATATTCAATACAATTCTAAATTAAACACATACATTCACACGCACGTATGTATGCCCCATATATAGCTATAGCTCCAATATATACTGTTCATCCGACTTGTTACTTTAGTCCAACGCAGCCGTAATATGCACTCTGTAACAACAATATTTGGGGAAATATATCAAATGCAGCTCAGAAATACATTCGCTAAATTTTATCGAGATCGGTTCGGATTTGGATATATCTCTCATATATAACTTCGTCCGATTTACCATTGATTGTGCACCAAACGTCTAATATTTGACCAAATGGGATGAAATTTGGCCCTTACGACCGAATTGAGTCTAGAAGCGAGTATGTCAAATTTGGTGAAGATCGGTTCAGATATAGCTATAGCTCCTATATATTGTGTTAATCCGATTTGTTATATTTGTTATCCACAGCCGTAATATGCTCTCCGTAACAACGATTCAGGGAAATATATGAAATAGAGCTCAGAAATATCTTTGCCAAAGTAGTGTATGGTATCATAAAGTCAGCCACGCCCGACTTTTAGTTTTTGTTGTTTCTGCTATAATGGCGTATCGACAAATTTCATATGCGATATTTGGTATGTTCCAGAAATGCAAGAATGAACAATTTTTAGTCAAATAACCGATTTTCCCTATATGAAATCGAAAAAAATAGATATAACACAGTGCATTCTTGCAAGTTTTGAAACTGATTAATTTTCAATAAGACATATTTCAGGGCTGATAATTTAAAAATATTTTTCTTTTTAAAATATAGCACCACTGCCATTAAGGTTATTTACCAACAATTGCATATATATTTGGGTAATTTAATTTGCGATATCCTATCAAATCACATTATCGCAGTCATTATCACCGCAATTGCAGACACCAAATGTAATAAAAAGTAATGCCATCTAATCACTATAGACCTAAAGACCACGCAGTAGCATCTCCCGTTTCGTTTCATTTTGAAAAGTGTAACATAAATATTTGCATTAAATTGAGTTTCCAAAGTTCCAAATGGTATCACCGTCAATTGGCTTTAGTGATTCAATTAAATTCTAATTAACACCTCATGATTTTTTCAAATCATTTCGAAAAGAGAAAACAACAGCCAACCAGCCAGTCCAGACCAGACCGCCGTCGCTTTAAGCTCTCCATGGAAATCTGTAAAGTTCAATGGCGTTCCATTGAACAACGAAAACAAGAAGAAAACGCGAAAATCACCCTGAATAAACACGACAACAACAACAGTAGTCGCCCAAAAGTTCAACTGGAATCGAGCAAATGGGCAGAGTTTATTTTCACAAAAGCCAAAGAGGATAATTAGGCCGCATTTAAATAAATAAACTTAATTATTGAAGTGAGTGGGTGAATGAGTGTCAAAGAGATCCAAAATTAGTTGTGTCATGGAAGGATGAAAAGCGAAAACGCAATCAAAAAGAAATTAAAACGCAACAAAACAAAACTAAATTTTGGTTGTCTAATTAGTTCGGCGTAATATTAAATCAACTTTTCCACATGACTGCATCTCAGCCGGAGGATTTATTTTGGATTTTGATGAAAATTGGAATTTTAGTTTTTTCGCATTTTTCGCTATTATTGTTGGTTGTCTGGAAACGGTTGTACGCAATCAAAGTGGATTATAATTAAAAAGGTAGATATGTATGATAGTTCAAAGGGGGCAATGTTATTTTGATATTTGAATATTAAAATAGCAGTTATATTCAAGTAATGAAATATATATTTTTTTTATCCAACACTCCTTCAAAAGAAATTTTGGTAAATATCCGTCTTTTAGCGAGTACTTATTAAATAGCAAGTGCCCTTTATGTAGTTCATTATTCTTGATCAGCGTGAAATTCTAAGTCGACATGGCGATGTCCGTCTTGGAGATTTTCAAAAATTCTTTAAAAATCCACGTTTGGAGGTCTTAAAAAATTCTTTAAAAATCCACGTTTGGAGGTCTTAAAAAATTCTTTAAAAATCCACGTTTGGAGGTCTTAAAAAATTCTTTAAAAATCCACGTTTGGAGGTCTTAAAAAATTATTTAAAAATCCACGTTTGAAGGTCTTAAAAAATTCTTTAAAAATCCACGTTTGGAGGTCTTAAAAAATTCTTTAAAAATCCACGTTTGGAGGTCTTAAAAAATTCTTTAAAAATCCACGTTTGGAGGTCTTAAAAAATTCTTTAAAAATCCACGTTTGGAGGTCTTAAAAAATTCTTTAAAAATCCACGTTTGGAGGTCTTAAAAAATTCTTTAAAAATCCAAGTTTGGAGGTCTTCAAAAATTCTTTAAAAATCCACGTTTGGAGGTCTTAAAAAATTCTTAAAAATCCACGTTTGGAGGTCTTAAAAAATTCTTTAAAAATCCACGTTTGGAGGTCTTCAAAAATTCTTTAAAAATCCACGTTTGGAGGTCTTTAAAAATCCACGCTTGGAGGTCTTCAAAAATTCTTTAAAAATCCACTTTTGGAGGACTTAAAAAATTCTTTAAAAATCCACGTTTGGAGGTCTTCAAAAATTCTTTAAAAATCCACGTTTGAAGGTCTTAAAAAAATTCTTTAAAAATCCACGTTTGAAGGTCTTAAAAAATTCTTTAAAAATCCATGTATGGAGGTTTTAAAAAATTCTTTAAAAATTCACGTTTGGAGGTCTTCAAAAATTCTTAAAAAAATCCACGTATGGAGGTCTTAAAAAATTCTTTAAAAATCCACGTTTGGAGGTCTTAAAAAAATCTTTAAAAATCCACGTTTGGGCGTCTTCAAAAATTCTTTAAAAATCCACGTTTGGAGGTCTTAAAAAAATCTTTACAAATCCACGTTTGGAGGTCTTAAAAAATTCTTTAAAAATCCACGTTTGGAGGTCTTAAAAAAATCTTTAAAAATCCACGTTTGGGCGTCTTCAAAAATTCTTTAAAAATCCACGTTTGGAGGTCTTAAAAAAATCTTTACAAATCCACGTTTGGAGGTCTTAAAAAATTCTTTAAAAATCCACGTTTGGAGGTCTTAAAAAATTCTTTAAAAATCCACGTTTGGGCGTCTTCAAAAATTCTTTAAAAATCCACGTTTGGAGGTCCTAAAAAATTCTTTAAAAATCCACGTTTGGGCGTCTTCAAAAATTCTTTAAAAATCCACGTTTGGGCGTCTTCAAAAATTCTTTAAAAATCCACGTTTGGAGGTCTTAAAAAATTCTTTACAAATCCACGTTTGGAGGTCTTCAAAAATACTTTACAAATCCACGTTTGGAGGTCTTCAAAAATTCTTTAAAAATCCACGTTTGGAGGTCCTAAAAAATTCTATAAAAATCCACGTTTGGGCGTCTTCAACAATTCTTTACAAATCCACGTTTGGAGGTCTTCAAAAATACTTTACAAATCCACGTTTGGAGGTCTTCAAAAATTCTTTAAAAATCCACGTTTGGAGGTCCTAAAAAATTCTATAAAAATCCACGTTTGGGCGTCTTCAACAATTCTTTAAAACTCCACGTTTGGAGGTCTTAAAAAATTCTTTACAAATCCACGTTTGGAGGTCTTCAAAAATACTTTACAAATCCACGTTTGGAGGTCTTCAAAAATACTTTACAAATTCACGTTTGGAGGTCTTCAAAAATTCTTTAAAAATCCACGTTTGAAGGTCTTCAAAAATTCTTTAAAAATCCACGTTTGGAGGTCTTTATAAATACTTTAAAAATCCACGTTTGGAGGTCTTCAAAAACACTTAAAAAATCCACGCTTGGAGGTCTTCAAAAATTCTTTTAAAATCCACGTTTGGAGGTCTTAAAAAATTCTTTTAAAATCCACGTTTGGAGGTCTTAAAAAATTCTTTACAAATCCACGTTTGGAGGTCTTCAAAAATACTTTACAAATCCACGTTCGGAGGTCTTAAAAAATTCTTTAAAAATCCACGTTTGGAGGTCTTCAAAAATTCTTTAAAAATCCATGTTTGGAGGTCTTCAAAAATACTTTAAAAATCCACGTTTGGAGGTCTTCAACAATTCTTTAAAAATCCACGTTTGGAGGTCTTCAACAATTCTTTAAAAATCCACATTTGGAGGTCTTAAAAAATTCTTTAAAATTCCACGCTTGGAGGTCTTCAAAAATACTTTAAAAATACACGTTTGGAGGGATTACATTTTTTTTAAAAATCCACGTTTGGAGGGATTAAATTTTTTTTAAAAATCCACGTTTGGAGGGATTAAATTTTTTTTAAAAATCCACGTTTGGAGGGATTAAATTTTTTTTAAAAATCCACGTTTGGAGGGATTAAATTTTTTTTAAAAATCCACGTTTGGAGGTCTTCAACAATTTTTAAAAAATCCACGTTTGGAGGTCTTAAAACATTATTTAAAGATCCACGTTTGGAGGTCTTAAAAAATTATTTAAAAATCCACGTTTGGAGGTCTTAAAAAAGTCTTTAAAAATCCACGCTTGGAGGTCTTAAAAAATTCTTTAAAAATCCATGTATAGAGGTCTTCAAAAATTCTTTAAAAATCCACATTTGGAGGTCTTCGAAAATTCTTTAAAAATCCACGTTTGGAGGTCTTCAAAAATTCTATAATAATCCACATTTGGAGGTCTTAAAAAAATCTTTAAAAATCTACATTTGGAGGTCTTAAAAAAATCTTTAAAAATCCACGCTTGGAGGTCTTCAAAAATTATTTAAAAATCCACGCTTGGAGGTCTTAAAAAATTGTTTAAAAATCCACGTTTGGAGGTCTTCAAAAATTCTATAATAATCCACATTTGGAGGTCTTAAAAAATTCTTTAAAAATCCACGCTTGGAGGTCTTCAATAATTATTTAAAAATCCACGCTTGGAGGTCTTAAAAAATTGTTTAAAAATCCACGTTTGGAGGTCTTCAAAAATTTTTAAAAAATCCACGTTTGGAGGTCTTAAAAAATTGTTTAAAAATCCACGTTTGGAGGTCTTAAAAAAATTCTTTAAAAATCCACATTTAGAGGTCTTCAAAAATTCTTTAAAAATCCATATTTAGAGGTCTTCAAAATTTTTTAAAATCCTCGTTTGGAGGTCTTCAAAAATTCTTTAAAAATCGACGTTTTGGTATTGAGAATGGGTTACATAGGTTCACCTGTTGATGTAGTCCCAGAAAAATATACCGGCATATTTAAGATATTTTGGGCGTTTCAGTCCAAATTTCATGTTTTCAAAGTGTAGGAGCCGAATATGATTTGTGAAACTTTCCAAAACTATAGTCTTTCCTGCCGTTTCCCACTTTAAATATTTTCAAACTTTCCCCTTCAAAAAATAAACAATGAATTTAAAGCATAATGTTTTTTTTTAATAATAAATAACCAACAATACTGTTCAATAATAACAAAAACTATATTGTCTACAAAAAAAGAACAACACCAATTTGTTTATATGGGACAATGTGTCAGTAAATGTGTATTAAAAAGTACAAACACATTCAAATATTTACAATAAAGGGTTAGGTATATGGTTGTCAAAAACATTTGTCATCGTTTGCCGCCTTCAGGGACTTGTTCATTTAAAATTTCCCATTTTTTTATCTCTCTTTTTTTCCAAATAATAGCAAACAACAAAAAACGAGGCTTCAATTCAAAAGAATCGATTATATTTTGTTCTTTCCATTATTTCAAACATGTTTAATCAATATTCACATCACAAACAATTGCACACACACACACACTCACTCACAAAAAGGCTCCCTAAGGTCATCATTGTGTATAACAATATCCTTTTTGAAGTTGAAGTGCAATGGAATTGGAACGCACACACACACACACGCAACGGAATAGAACTAAACGTTCACACAGAAAAGCAATGACTTTGAATATTCAACAAAATATGTCGAAAAAAATGAATTGTTCCAAAATGTTCCAAATGGTGGAGGTTATTTAAAGTTCGACCCCGCCGAACTTACTGCTTTTTAACTTTGTTCAACTTTAAATTTAACTTTTTTGTTTGTAACATGGAGAAGGAAGCGAGATAGACCCATAGTTACCTTTGAGGATCTTCATAAAATCACCTTCTGAGTCGAGTCTTGTATATTTGTCTCCAAAATGCAGGCCGCATTTTTTGTGCGAGTATTAAATCAAATTTTTAAAAAAATATTTACTTGGCCAAAGGACGAACCCTATTGAAATTGGTGATAATCCGTTTAAATCTCGACACAGCTCCCATACGTATTTCGGTTAATTGTGCACCAAAATCAGTACAAATTATCTGCATTTTGGCACCTCCGACTAAATTCATCCCAGAAACAAGTACTATAAATTTGTTGAAAATCGGTTCAGATATAGCTATAGCTCTAGCTATATATACAGGGTGAGATGAAAAAAACTGCAATCATCTTAAGACTGTTGTCACTTCTAAGCCACTCGTCGGACAGCTGTTACAATTATTCCAGTGGCAGCTCATTATATTGTTTACAAGCGTATAAAAGCATTTGGGGGAGAATTTTCCAGTAAAAAAAAATTTGTGATGAAATTCAAGCGTGATAGTGTGATTTCTTTATATATGGCTGGAAAACCACAAGTGGCTATCGTTTGAGTACTCCAGCATTTAAATGTGAATAAATCTTTTGTGTCTCGCAACATCGTTCGTTACCGTGATACTGGTAGGGTAGGCCGACGTCAAGGAAATAGATGGAAGAAAACAGCAACATCAGCAGAAATGGTTCGAAAAGTAAAGAAGCGACTTGATCGAAACCCATGTCGAAGTGGCCGAAAAATAGCTCGTAAGCTGAACATATCGCAATATTCCATTCGCCAAATATTGAAAAATGTGCTCGGGGTAAAGCCATTTAAATTCCAAAAAGTGCAAAAACTTATACCGCAACGGAAAGAAAATAGACTCTAGAGAACTAAAGAGTTGCTTTGCTTGGCCGAAAGTGGTGAACTGCCGAATTTGGTTTTCTCCGATGAGAAAACATGTAAACAAACAAAATGATCGTGTTTACGTGCCAAAGAGGTCAGCTGAAAATGTGTACCTTCGGTTGACCACCAGAACTCAAGCGCGGGCCATGGTAATGGTGAGGGCAGCCATAACAGCCGAAGGTCGCTCTCCCATCAGAATAAATGCCGAATATTATCGCGAAAATATTCTAAAGGGTATATTAAAGCCTTGGGCACGCAAACATTTTGACCGCAGACCTTGGACATTCCAACAGGACTCAGCACGCGCCACCCAAGAATGGTTACAAAATGAGATTCCTCACTTCATTTCCAGCGCACATGGCCACCAAAATCTCCGGATACCAATCCATTGGACTATCGTGTCTGGAGTATTTTGGAAAGCAAGGTTGGCACTAAAAAATATCAAAGTGTCGATCGCCTGAAGAAAGCGCTTCGACGGGAATGGGCCAAAATACCGCAGAGCAACATTCAAGCAGCGTGTGACGGTTTCATTGTCCTTTTGAAGGCCATAATTCGTGCCAAAGGTGACCAATTCGAAAAAATCTAAACTTTTTATAATATTAAAAAAATATATAAAAATTATGGCGTTTGACTTTATTGCAGTTTTTTATCTCACCCTGTATATGTTTCATCGAATTTTGGTGTTAAAGTCGTAAGATGCACTCTACAACAATGATATTGGATACCGGGCATCAGATACTGCTCGATCATCAACATCTGCTAAATTTTATTAAGATTGGTTCTGATTATACCCTACACCACAAGGTGGTCAGGGTATTATGTCTTTGTGCATTTGTTTGTAACAGGCAAAAGGAAACGAGATAGACCCATAGTTCCTTTGGATGATCTGCATAGAATCACATTCTGAGTCGATTTATACATGTCCGTCCGTCCGTCTGTCCACGTATTTTTGTAAACAAAGTACAGGTCGCATTTATTGCCCGATCCAGATGAAACTTTGCACAAATCATTTGTTTGGCCCAAGGACGAACCCTATTGAAATTGGAGATAATCGGTCAAAATTTAGGTATAGCTCCCATATATATCTTCGTCATAAAAGGCATATCTTTTTATTGTGCACCAAACGTGTAATATCAGCCCGAATTGTATGGAATTTTGCACATACAACCAAATTAGGCCTGAAAATAAGTATGCCAAATTCGATCGAAATCGGTTCAGATATAGCTATAGCTCCCATATATATTGTTCGTCCGATTTGTTATTTTTGTCCTCCGCAGCCGTAATATGCACTCTGCAACAACAATATTTGGGGAATATATCAAATACAGCTCAGAAATACATTTGCCAAATTTTGTCGAGATCGGTTCAGATTTGGATATAGCTCCCATATATAATTTCGCCGATTTACCTTTTATTGTGCACCAAACGTCTAATATTTGTCTAAATGTGATGGAATTTGGCACTTACGACCGAATTGAGTCTAAAAGCTAGTATATCAAATTTGGTGAAGATCGGTTCAGATATAGCTATAGCTTCCATATATATTGTTCATCCGATTTGTTGCATTTGTTACCCACAGCCGTAATATGCACTACGTAACAACGATATTCAGGGAAATATATCAAATACAGCTCAGAAATACATTTGCCAAATTTTGTCGAGATCGGTTCCGATTTGGCTATAGCTCCCATATATATCTTTATCCGATTGCAAATTAATTGTGCACCAAATGGGCAATACAAGTCCGAATTTAAAAGATACAAATGCTTCGGCATATTTAGTCCTTTGAACTTTAAATTATAATTATAATCATAGCTAGTATGATTGAATTATCCCATAAAATCTTTTAATTGTTATGTAGAGCTCTACTAAATTAGCAAAGTGGTGTAGGGTATCATACAGTCGGCCCCGCCCTACTTTAAGACTTTCTTTACTTGTTTTCATATAGCTTCGATATACATCTTCATCCGATTTTACGATTTTACATCTTCACCCCGATATTCGGTATTTTGATTATTTTAGCCACATTTTTCTATGTAATTATGAGAATTACTACACAAGGAATTTTCTAGGAGTACTTTTACCACCTGGAAGAGATTTTTCTATATAGGTCCACGATATCGTAAATGCCCCATATAACGGTATATCCCATTATTTGTATTTTGGATGATTGTAGCCAAGTTTTCCAATTAAATTGTCTGAAAATCCACACACATCTGAATTCTCTACTCCCTAGAAAAGAATTTCTATATACGTCCACGATAGCTTATACCCCCCATATAGCGGTACATCTCGATATTTGGTATTTTGATGATTTTAGCAACAATTTTCAATGGGATTGTCTGAATATCCACACAAGGAGTTCCTTTTGAATACTTTACCCCCAGATATAGAACTGTCCATATAGGTCCACGATATCGGATACCCCCAAACAACGGTCCATTTAACATTTGGTGAAACTCGGTCCGATCTATTGGTCCAATAATTATTTTTGAATATCCCAACAAAATAAAAACATTGAGTATAAATGTAGGGTACACCCAAAAAAAACCCAACCAAGTATTATATTTACAATAAAAATTGAAATTTCACTTAAATGCCATGTTATAAAATGTGTAAACCTTCAGGCCCACACTCTGTCAATATGCATAGCTGTCAAAAACAGGCATTCAATCAACGATGAAGTTCAATGTCTCCAGCCCCCTCTTTTACATTCGCTATAACTGCATTAGCTTCATTGATAGAAAAGGTTTTTTTGTTCGTCCCTTTGTTATTCTGCATCGAAATGATGGCAATGACGAAGATTCATGTAAATGTCAATGGAATTCTGCTGCGCACTCTGATGCCATGGCAATGCAGGCACTACAATTGAACACCTGTTGTTCAGGAAGGAAGGTGCAAAAAATTCATTGCAAATGGAGGCTTTCAAAAGTGTCAAAATGACATTTGTGGGGGAGGGGGGGTTAATTTGTCCAATGGGCTTTAGAAATTATGTTCAACGCCGGAAATGACATTACGGAAAGCTAATTAATTAGGAAGGGAAAGAAATCAGGAGAAAGATAATTTCTCTCTCTCTCTCTAAATATTGGGTAGGATTTTCCCTAATTAGGCCTTCTAAGTAAAAACTCAGCCACTCCCGCATTTGAATTAATTCTCCAAATTTTATTAAAGGTCATCCTAGGGCAGCTCCTCATCTATTTTGGAATACAATACTTTGTAATGGAATTCAATATTCAAATCACGTACGACCCAATTTTGTCTGACAAAATTATTTTCACACATAACCGTCAAAGGATACTTAATTGCATTCGACAAATTACTAAAGGATTTTTTTTCTATAAAAACTTATTTTTTCAACTTCCTGTGGCACAAATGACGTACATGTTCTGATTGCACCTCGCAAAGCTATGGAACATCCCCCGCCCCCTCGATATGTTTATAATTTATCTATTTTTCTTTGGCCCTCATTTGACTTCATGTCGAGCTTTTGTGCATTTTTAATTTGCATTTCATGAATTGATGTCACCGCTCATTTGCAGCATCAACGCGTTCCGAAAGCAGAATGCCAGTGCTGAATGAAAGTGGCGTTTCGGTAGCCTGTTTTGGGTAAAGTGTTAGAAATTGATGTGATGTGGAATGTATGGTGGCACCATGAAGTTCATAGCATATGAATGCGCATATCCGTATTGAATAGAAAATCAGAACTGTTGCTGCACTTTGGCGTACTTTCAATATGTATAATTATTAGAATAACTAACCTTAAACCAAAAGTGGTTGAAAAAGTAATTTGAAATATTTTTAGGCACCTTGGGTTAATACTCAATATGTTCTCCTTCTCTAATAATTTTATAAAATAAAGGTCAATTTTACTAAAGGAAAGTTACAAACAAGTAAAAAAGCTGTAAGTTCGGCCGGGTCGAACTTTCAATACCCTCCACCATTTGGTACAAATTTGGCAATTTTCAAAAAAAAATCTATTAAAAATTCAGTTAAAATCTTAAAAATACCGAATGCCTATACGACGACGTGGACCTGCATGGGCAACTTTTGTCATAAGTTATTACAGTATTTAAATGCGAAACTTGAAGAAAAATCTGCTAATAATGTAGCTAAAATCATCAAAATACCCAATATAGGGGGTACTGTTATATGGGGGCTATACTAAGACGTGGACCTGCACAGACAATTTTCTGGCACGGGCTGAAGTATCCATTACGAACTATACATGCGAAATTTGAAACAATTTTGTTTTATGCTGCAGTATCTATTACGAACTTCTAATGCCAAATTTGGAACGATTCCGTTAAATAATGTCGCTAAAATCATCAAAATACCGAATATGGGGGTACCGGTATATGGGGGCTATATGAAGAAGTGAACCTACATGGCTCATTTTTTGACTTAGGATGTAGTATCCATTACGAACTTCAAATACCAAATTTGAATCGATTCCGTTAAATAATGTCGCTAAAATCATCAAAATACCGAATATCGGGGGGTACCGTTATATGGGGGCTAAATGAAGACGTGGACTTACACAGATTATTTTCAGTCTTAGGCCGTAGTATCCATTACGAACTTCAAATGCCAAATTTGAAACAATTCCGGTGAATAATGTCGCTAAAATCATCACAATACCGAATATAGGGAGGTACCATTATATGGGGGATATATGATAACTTGGATCTACATGGCCCATTTACGAACTTAATCTGCCTACTGGCAAAATATACATGTGTGCAAAATTTTAGCCTTCTATCTCAATTTGTTCGAAAGATAGCGTGATTACAACAGACAGACAGATGGACAGGCAGACAGACACACAGACGGACATGGCTAAATCGTCTTAGAATTTTACGCTGATCAAGAATATATATACTTTGTTGGGTCTGACATGTGTATTTCGAGGAGTTACAAATAGAATGAAAAAATTGATATGCACTCCATAGGAGGGTGTTAAAATACATGCAATACAGAACCAGTAAGGAAAGGTCAACTCTGAATCGATTTTCAACAAATTTGACGGATGATTTTGAACCTCTAGTACCAAATAACATTGCTGTATAGTGCATGATATGGCTTCAATAAAAATTATATTAAACAAGTAAAAAAGCTGCTATCGGCCGGGCCGAACTTTGAATACCTTCCACCATTTGGAACGAATTTGGCAATTCTCAAAAACTATAAAATCCGTTAAAAATTCTGTTAAAATCATAAAAATTCCGAATGTAGCTGTAGACCCTAATATAAGGTCTATATGACGACATGGACCTGCATAGGTAACCTTTTGTCATAACCCATTACAATATTCAAATGCGAAATTTAAAAAAATCGGTAACAATGTAGCTAAAACCATCAAAATACCGAATATCCGGAGGTACCGTTATATGTGGACTATACGAAGTCGTGGACCCGCACAGACAATCTCCTGTCAAAGGCTGTACCATCCATTACGAACATAAAATACCAAATTTGAAAGAATGCCGGTGAATAATGTCGCTAAAATAATAAAAATACCGAATATCGGGAGGTTCCATTATAAAGGGGGTTATACGAAGACGTGGACCTGCACAGACAATATTCTGTCTTAGGTTGTAGTATCCTCTACGAATATCAAATATCAAATTTGAAGCAATTCCGGTGAATTATATCGCTAAAATCAACAAAGTACCGAATATCGGGAGGTACAGTTATATGGGGGCTATACGAAGACGTGAACCTGGGGCTGGATTCTTGTTCTATGAAAATATGAAATGAAAAATATTTCCCTTATAAAATGTTTCATTTGACATTTCTTTCCTTTTAAAAATTTATCATTTCACATTTTCATAGAACAAGAATTGAGGCCCTGCACAGACAATTTTCTGTCATAGCTGTAGTATCCACTACGAACATCAAATACCAAATTTGAAACCATTCAGGAGGTTTCGTTATATGGGGTATATACGAGGACGTGGACCTGCACATACAATCTCCTGTCATAGACTGCAGCATCCATTACGAACATCAAATACCAAATTTAAAGGAATTCCGGTGAATAATGTCGCTAAAATCAACAAAATACCGAATATCGAGAGGTACCGTTATATGGGAGTTATACGAAGACGTGAACCTGCACAGACAATCTTCTGTCATAGGCTGTAGCATTCATTACGAACTTCAAATACCAATTTTGAACCAATTCCGGTCAATAAGTTCGCCAAAATCATCAAAATACCGAATATCGGGAGGTTCCGTTATATGGGGGCTACACGAAGACGTGGACTGGCACAGACAATCTCCTGTCATAGGCTGTAGCAACCATTACGAACATCAAATACCAATTTTGAAACAATTCCGTAATTAATGTCGCTAAAATCAACAAAATACCGAATATCGGGAGGTACCGTTATATGGGGGCTATACGAAGTCCTACATGGCTCATTTTCTGTCTTAGGCTGTAGTATCTATTACGAACTTCAAACATCAATTTTGAACCAATTCCGGTCAATAAGTTCGCTAAAATTATCAAAATACCGCATATCAGAGGTACCGATAAATGGGGACTATACGAAGACGTGGACTTATTTGACCCATTTTCAATACCAAAAGTCTTGCAGACATAACATACATTTGAGCATAGTTTTATCAATCTACTTTAACTCGTTCGGAGGCTAGAGTGATTTCCACAGACGGACAGACGGACGGACATCGCTAAATCGACATAGAATTTTATTCTGATCAAGAATATATATACTTTGTGGGGTCTAAAATGTATATTTCGAGGTGTTACATACGAAATGACAAACTTAATAAACCCTCCATAACTCACCTAATATACCCTCCTCCAAAAAAAAAAGTATAAAAATATTTATAGCAGCAATAGATATGCCGGTCCGAGTTTCACCAAATGGTAAAATTCCGTTGAATATGAAAAAATCTATCCAATTTGGATATCGGATGAAGATGTATATCGTAGGTATATAAAAACTCGAACCGATATCGATAAAATTTGGCAGAGGTATTTTGGAGCTGTATCTGATGTCCGGTATTAAATATCAACGCATGTGAGGGACTTTAACATCAAATATGTGAACCGATTTTCGCCAATATTTGAGGTACTTGCTTCTGGGCTGAATTCCGTTGGAAGTACCACAATTAACTTCACTTGGGTGGATATTGTTTGGCACACAATATACCTGAAATCGGATAAAGTTATATCTGTCATATCTGTCATACTATATCCAAATCTGAACCGATTTTGATAAAATTTTGTTAAACTTATTTCAGAGCTGTATATGATATCTGGTACCAAAGATTGCTATTGTGGAGTGCATACATATTAAGCATGTTGGGGGCTTAAAACCCCAAATCGGATGAAACCTATATAGCTATATCTGAACCGATTTTTACCAAATTTGAAGTACTTGCTTCTAGACTGAATTTCGTCGGTGATGCTGAAATTCAGGCCATTTGGGCTGGTGTTACTGGTGCACAGTAAACCAAAAATTGGTCGAAGATAGTTATGGGAGCTATATCTATGTCCAAAGCCGAACCGATCTCGATATAATTTGGCAAAGGTATTTCTGAGCTCTTTTAAATATCTGATACCGAATACCGTAGTTGTAGAGTGTATATTGCGAAGATGAAGGATTTCAACATTAAAACGGATGAAACACATATCGCTATATCTGAATCGATTTTCACCAAATTTAATGTACTTATTTCTAGACTAAATTAGGTGGGATGTGCCAAAATTCAGGTCATTTTGACTGATATTGGCCATTTGTTGCACAATTAACCCGAAATAGGTTGAAAATACATGGAAGCTATATCTAAATCTGATCCGATTATCACTAATTTCAATAGGCCAAGTTAGAAATTTGGGTCAAAAAAATATTGTTTGGAAAATTCCATCTCAATCGAATAATAAAACCAGTAAAGAAAGTCCTAAAGCCGGACGGGACAAATTTCATAATACCCTACACCACTTTGCTAATTTAGTAGAGCTCCACATAACAATTAAAAGTTTTTATGGGAGAATTCAATCATACAAGCTATGATTATAATTATAATTTAAAGTTCAAAGGAAAAAATATGCCGAAGCATTTGTATCTTTTAAATTCGGACATGTGTTGCCCATTTGGTGCACAAATAATATAAAAACGGATAAAAATATATATGGGAGCTATAGCTATATCTGAACCGATCTTCACCAAATTTGGCATACTACCTTCTAGACTCAATTCGGTCGTATGTGCCAAATTCCACACCATAAATATTAGACGTTTGGTGCACAATAAAAGGTAAATCGGGCGAAGATATATGTGGGAGATATATCCGAATCCGAAACGATCACGATAACATTTAGCAAAGGTATTTCTAAGCTGTATTTGATATATTTCCCCAAATATTATTGTGCATATTACGGCTGTGGAGGACTAAAATAACAAATCGGATGAACAATTTATATGGGAGCTAAAGCTATATCTGAACCGATTTCGATCGAATTTGGCATACCTCTTTTCAGGTCCACAATAAAAAGCAAATCGGACGAAGATATATATGGGAGCTATATCTAAATTTTGACCGATTATCTCCGATTTCAATAGGGTTCGTCCTTGGGCCAAACAAATGATACATGGACAGACGGACGGACGGACGGACATGCATTAATCGACCCAGAATGTGATTCTATGGAGATCCTCAAAAGTAACTATGGGTCTATCTCGCTTCCTTCTCCATGTTACAAACAAATGCACAAAGACATAATACCCTGACCACCTTGTGGTGTAGGGTATAAATATAAACAACTCGAACTGATATTGATAAAATTTGGCAGAGGTATTTTTGAGCTGTATCTGATGTCCGTGTTAAATATCCACGCATGTGGGGGACTTTAACACCAGTCGGATGAAACATATATATGGGAGCTGTAGGAATATCTGAACCGATTTTAGCCAATATTTGAGGTACCTGCTTCTGGGCTGAATTCCGTTGGAAATACCACAATTAACTTCATTTGGTACACAATAAACCTGAAACTGATCCGATTATCACTAATTTTAATAGGGTTCGTCCTTGGGCCAAACAAATATTGTTTGGAAAATTTCATCTCAATCGGATAATAAAAATACATGGACAGACGGACGGACAAACGGACATGCATAAATCGACTCAGAAAGTGTTTCTATGTAGATCCTTAAAAGTAACTATAGGTCTACCTCGCTTCCTTCTCCATGTTACAAACAAATGCACAAAGACATGACACCCTTACCACTATGTGGTGTAGGGTATAATAAAAGCAAAAAATTGTAATCAATCACACTTTCTAACAACTTAGATCTCTGAATTTCAAATCACTTCCCATTCAAATTCCACCGAAAATTTCCACTGAAACAAAAAAATCGTTAAGTGTTTAAGACGAACAAATACTTAATTCTTAAACATTAACCAATTCCCACGGCACACACTTTGTTTTTTGGTAAGTCACAAGACATGTACGTTTTAAATATTTGACAACCGAAAAATGTCATTCGAAACTCTAAAAGCATGCTTCAGAAAGCACCCACAGGAACCGCCAATCTTAATGTATTTATATGTACACACGTGTGTATGTGTGCATTGTGGCGTATGTAATCACTTTGATGGCTCCGCGACATCAACGTACCTTCCTGGTTTTAAACAATCCAAACTAAGATATTTTCCTGGAATAAAAGGGATTATTTCGATTTTCCCCACCTGCTTTCTCCCTCTCCGCCTGGAATAGAAATAATAACAAGGAAGCGGAATTCTATAAATAAATATTTGAATGTCTTTGAACTGGAAGCGGATATGACTTTAGCTTAATGGCAAATACCATTCACTTTTTTTGGTTGGTACCCACATGGATGAGCTCCAAAAAGAGCTGTTGCTATGAAAACAGCATCTTGGCGTGCTCAGGATTCATATAATGGGGTTATTAAATACAAATATTGACTTTTTAGATTTATTTATACAAATAAAGAATAAAACCAAATAAAAAATATTCAACACCATATCTTTAAGTTTAAATCTCGCCGGAGGAAGAATGCATCTTTTACAGCTTTATTTCATTGTGCATTGCAGCGGAAAACACCAGGGGCGTGGAAAATATTGTAAATGTGGTGGAATTGTGACTGAGTTAATAGAGAGAAGGCGATTGACGGAATGTCCCAATGATGTCCATGCGAAACGGCAATAGTTAGGAAGTAGAAATTTTGCATGAGGACCACTTTGGGTAAGACAAAATGTGATTTTGGGTCAGTCGAACTTTAAGAGTGTGAAAGGTACTAAATGGTACAAAAGTGAATTATGCATTAGAGAGCAAATGTTTGTGTAGGGAAGTATAAGGCGAAAATATTAAAAATTAATTTTTAACGGGTCGGGAACAAAACGCCTGAAGCTAGAATCGTGAAATATTGGGAAAGGGTCACTCTTGGTCCTTGGTTGGCTGGATTTTTGGAAATCCGTACTACAACGGTACGAAAAGTATTAAAAAGTACTAAATATGGTTTCCTATGTTTTTGAAGAAGCAGTAGTGAAATTTACTACATTTGGTACAATTTCGTAAGAAATATCTTTGCCAAATTTTATCAAGATCGGTTCAGATTTGGATATAGCTTCCATATCTTTATTTGATTTCAAATTAATTTTGCACCAAATGGGCAATACAAGTCCGGGATTTAAAATATACAAATGCTTCAGCATATTTAGTCCTTTGAAGTTTAAACTATAATTATAAACATAGGGTGTATGATTGAATTCTCCCATAAAAACTTTTAATTGTTATGTGGAGCTCTACTAAATTAGCAAAGTGGTGTAGGGTATAATAAAGTCGGTCCCGCCCGACTTTAAGACTTTCTTTACTGGTTTTGATTTTGGTTAACCTATAGAGCTGGAATTTTTTAAATTTAGTAATTTTATGTATTGTAGGATTGGGAAATGTAGGCACTTTTGGAAATTCGTACGTATGTTACTAAATGGTACTAAATTTGATAATAATTTTGGGTGAACCAATAAACCAGATAGTGCTTGAAATCTGAAATTTAGTATAATTGAACAATAAGTACTGAATGAAATGAACATTTCGAATTAGGTAAAGGGATAGAGCTTAAATTCTGAAATCTGATATTTAGATTACTGGTGGCATTTGTGTTTGATATTTGGCTCTTTGGCTTATAATCGCGTCCTATATTTGTACAAAAAGTTCTAAATGATACTAGATGTAGTATTGGATGAAGTCCTCAAATTAGATTTTATGGTCTCTGAATTAAGATATGGATGTGGTTTTAGAAATGTGTACTATAATTGTACAAAAAGTACTAAATAATACTAAATTTGGTATTGGGTTGTTGTAAAGATATGGAGGTGATGTAGAAATTTGTACAATAATTGTTCGAAAAGTACCAATTGGTACTAAATTAGATATTGGTTGAATGCATAGAGCTGGAATCCTTAAATTTGATGTGGAGGTATCTGCTTTTATCTGGAATTAAAATATGGAGGTGGTCTTGGAAATGTGTACTATAACTGTACGAAAAGTAGTAACTAGTATTAAATTTTGTATTGGGTGAAGCAATAGAGAATGAAATCCTGAAATTTTATATAGATGTCACTGTTGGTGTCACCGGTTAAGATGTAGAGGTGATTTTAGAAATTTGTACTGTAATTGTTCAAAATGTACTAATTCGTACTAAATAGAGTATTGGGTAAACGGATAGAGCTGAAATCTCGAAATTTGATATTAAGGTCACAGTTGGTGTGTAGTATTGAGATAGGGAGATTGTTTCTAAAATGCGCACTTTAACTGTACGAAAAGAACTAAATGCTACTTAATTTGGTACTAAGGGTGAAGGGATAGAGCTGAAATCGGATATCGATGTCACTCTTGGTTTCTAGGGTTAACATATAGATACGTTGAAATAATATGGGATTGAAAAAACTGGAAGTGGGTCCATTGTGCAATGGTTTTACTAATATCCTCCTCTAGAAACTGAAAAATGAAAAATGTTAAACTTTTTCGTGTAAAATTTTAATATTTTCTCATATGATTTTTTCCGAAAATGGAAGGACTTGAATAGCCAGTAAGGAAAGGTCAAAATCGGGCGGGGCCAACTATATGATACCCTACACCTCTAAGCGTATTTAGTAGAGCTCCCGTAAGAAAACAGTTTATATTTCGAATTTATGTGAAGTAGATTATACCAACTATGAACCAAATAACATTGCTGTATATTACATGATATGACTTCAATAAGGAATATATTTTAAAAATTTTCGTTGGAGCAATAGATATACCGGACCGAGTGGTAAAATTCTATTGAATATGAAACATGTAAAAAAGTAGCTAAGTTCGACCGGTCCGAACTTTTAATACCCTCCACTTGACAAATTTCAAAAAATTCCGAAAACTACAAATTAGTTGAAAACCGTTATATGGGGACTATACGAAGATGTGGACCTGCATACGAAACTTTTTGCCATATGTTGTAGTACCCTTTAAGATCTTCCAATACGATATTTAAAACGATTCCGCTGAATAATGTTGCTGAAATCAACAAAATACCGAATATCGGGAGGTACCGTTATATGGGGGCTATACGAAGACGTGGACCGACATGGCCCATTTACGAACTTAACCAGCCTACTGGTAAACGATGCATGTATTTTACCCTTCTATCTCAATTCGTTCAAAAGATAGTGTGAATACAACAGACAAACAGACGGACATCGCTAGATCGTCTTAGAATTTTACGCTGATCCAGAATATATGTACTTTAACACCCTACTATTATGAATATTTCGAAGAGTTAAAAACGGAATGACAAAGTTAATATACCCACCATAGAATGGTGGAGGGTATAAAAATATATTTAATTTGGGCTGAAATTACATAAATGGTGGACAATAACCCTACGATCGGATGAAGATGTGTATCTAAGGTATAGGAAAATCTGAAACGATCTCGATAAAATTTGGCAGAGGTATTTTCGAGCAGTATCCGATGTCCAGTGTGAAATATCATTGTTGTGAAGTGCATATCACGCATGTGAGGGACTTTAAAACCAAATCGGATGAATCATATATATGGGAGCAATAACTATGTCTGAACCGATTTTCACCAAAATTTGAAGCAATTGCTTTTCAGCTGAATTTCGTCGGAAGTGCCACATTGGTGCACAAAAAAATTAAATTGGATACAGGTATATATGAGAGCTATAACTGAAACTGAACCGATCTTGAAAAAATGTTAGGAACTTATTTCTTATCTGTATCTAATATATGGTACCAAATATCATTGTTTTGTAGTGCATATTTGAACTTCAAGACTAAGTAGGATGAAACATATATATGGCAGCTATAGCTATATCTGAACCGATTTTCATCAAATTTGAGTATCTGCTTCTAGACAATTTGGTACATAATTAACCCGAAATCGGTTGAAGATATAAATGGGAGCTATATCTAAATATGAATCGATTCTAAACCATTTCAATAGGGTTCGTCCTTGGGCCAAATAAATATTGTTTTGAATATTTCATCTCATTCGGATAATAAATGCGACCCGCATTTTATTCACAGAAATACATAGACAGACAGACGGATAGACGGGCAGATATGCATAAATTGGCTTAAAAAGTAATTCTATGAAGATCCTCAAAAGTAACTCGCTTCCTTCTTCATTTTACAAACAAATGCACAAAGACATAATACTCTTACCACTATGTGGTGTAGGGTTTCAAACCCAAAAAATTTACTTCAAGCAATGTTTATTTTACATTTTTCTATGTTTCGGGGTCTAATATACTTATTTCGAGGAGTTACAAACGGAATGACTAATTTAATATATCCTCGGTACTATGGCGTAGGATATAAGAATAACAAACCTTGTATAAAACAAACTGAACATCCGCAGTCCAAACTCCAAACATCGTGATATTTGTATTACTCTGAAGTAAGCTGAGATACCCCCCTCCCCCCTACGCCCTTGAAACCGCACGCTAACCAAACAAACAGACAAATATTTCATTCACACTGTTGTCTTTATGCCAATGGAAGCATAACGAATGCATACAATGAAAACAGAGGATCTATCTTCTCCCTTAGCACTGGAAAATATCGAGTTGGCACATATTTGGCAAATAGAAAACACAACAACCAAAAAAAGAAAAGAAAAACCCCCAGCTAAATCGCTTCCTTACAAAAACATGACAAAGTAATCACACCGAACACAACCAAAATTGAGTTATTTGAAAAGGTTTTAAATGGCTTTGACGCTAGCACAAAACGAAAACGCACGAAAAAAATCTTGTCACCAAGAGAACAAAAAAAAAAAAAAAAAAAACAAGAACAAATAAAACTTTTCCCAACTTCTTTTTCCACATTTTGTGGATCTTCTTCGTCGAGTTTATCTTGGCAAAGAGTTTCATTCCATTGTCAATTATTTGCATAATATTGTTAACTCTCATCAGGAAACTTAAATCAACCAGGATTCTGTAATCTAATTTAAGCTCGCCGAGTACTGCAGGTATGTGTGTGGCGCGAACAGGATATAATAAAAAAAGTTTGTCTTGCAATTTTTTCCTGTTTCTATTTTTTTTTTGTGTTTTCCCTCAAATAAACGTCAAGTCAATATTTAGCTTTGAAGTTGAATATTACAACAGTGTAAACATTTTTCTTTCTGCCAGTCAACTTTAAAGAAGATTTAGCAAAATCGCTCAGATGAACATTAGCTTAGGTGGGAAAAGTTTAACAATTTAATGAAAACAAGTACGAGCGAAGGATAAATGTTTGTAAATTGAAAAATGAAATGAACCAATAACTGGAAAACACAGTTTTGTGCATTACGATCATTCTGAGAAGATTGTCAGCCTCTAAGACTAATAACGTTCATCTAGGCAAGAGATAAAGTTCGTGTATTTTTAACAATTACCCGAAGTTTCGTTGACGTTATTTCACAAACACAATAATTGAAATACGTAAATTTCAAATTAGCACAAAGATTCCCAGCAAAAGGTACTAAAATGATTGAACACTTTATCCAAAAAAGCTAATACTATTATCCACTTTATCCGAAGAACCTAAGATTATTATCCACGGTATCCAAAGATACTAATATTATTATCCATGCTATCTGAAGGACAAAAGGGTTTATCTCAGTTATCCGAATGATTTAAAATTGTAATCCACGTTATTCAAAGATGCTACAATGATTATCTACTTTCTCGAAAGGTTGTAAAAATATTATACTTTATCCGACGATCCTTAGATGATTATCCACGTAATATAAAGAGTCTAAAATTACTCTCCCCATTATCCGTATAATCTAAGATTATTATCCACGCTACCCAAATATGCTAAAACTCTTATCCACTTTATCCAAAGAGGCTTAAATTATTATCCACTATATCCTGAGATGCTCAAGTGATTATCCAGGTTATACAACGATTATAAAATGATTATCCACTTTATCCAAAGAGGCCTAGATTTTTGTATACGATATGTCAAAAGAGTCTAAAATGATTATCCATTTTATCCAAAGATGCTAAAATTATTTTTTATACTATCTAAAGAGTGTAGAATGATTATCTACTTTATGCTAAAATTATTATCCGCTTTATCCAAAGAGGTTTGAACTATTATCCTCATTGTCCGAAGGACCATAGATGATTATGCGCGTTATCCAAAATTTCTAAGAAACATTTCACACTATCAAATTACCTAAGACGATAATTCATGTTATCCAAATATGCTAAAACTCTTAAAACTAATATAATTACCCACAATATCCTAAGATGCTAAAATTATTACCCTCGCTATCCAGAAGGTTTAAACTATTATCCACATTATCCGAATGATCTAAGATGATTATCCCCTTTATGTAAAGATGCTAAAATTCTCATCCAATTTATCCAAAGTGGCTTCTATTATTATCCACGTCATCTAAAAGGTCTACAATTGTTATCAACGTTATCCAAATATGCGAAAATTATTTTCTACGTTATCTAAACAGTCTTAAATAATTATCCACTTTAGCCAAAGAGGTCTAAATTATTATCCACGTCATATAAAGAGTCTATAGTGATTATCCACCTTATCCAAAGAAGTTAGTATTATTTTAACGTTATCTAAGGAGTCTAAAATTATTGTTTGCTTTATCCAACGAACATTATATTATTACCCACATTATCCAAAAAGGCCAATATGATTATCCCCGTAAGCCGAATAACATAAGATAATAATCCATATTATCCAAAAAATCTAAAATTTCTATCCACGTTATCCGAATGACCTATGATAATTGCCCATATTGTCCTGAGATGCTAAAATGATTTTCCACGTTATTCAAAGAGTCTAATATGATTACCCATGTTATCCGTAGGACCTATGATGATTATCCACGTGTACTTAAATTATTATCCACTTTATCCAAACATGTTTATATTATTATCCACAATATGTGAAAGACCTAAAACGAATATCCACGTTATCCAAAAAGGCTAATATGATTATCCATGTAATCTAAATGACAAAAGATGATTATCAACATTATCCAAAGATGCTTAATCTATTATCCACTTTACCCAAAAATGCTAATATGATTATCCATGTAATCTAAACGACATAAGACGATTATCAACGTTATCCAAAGATGGTAAAATTATTATTCACTTTATCCAAAGAGACTCAAATTGTTATGCATGTTATCCAAACGTCCTAAGATGCTTATCCACGTTATCTAACGAGTCTCAAATAATTATCTACGTATCCAATGTGCCCAAAATTATTATTTGCACTATTTAAAAAAATGGTGATCCATTCTATTTGAAGGAGCTAACATAATTATCGAACTTATTCTATGAAGGATTATTCCAAGGATTGTCCAAGTTATCTTAAATTATTATCCCTAATTTCCAGTGTCTTATATAATTATCCTGGTTATTCGAAAACGCTAAAAAGATTGCTCGTGTAATCCCAGTGATTATCCAGCAAAAACTTTGGAAGTTTTGAAAGTTGTAAAACATAAATATGATTTCAAATTCAAATCACAAAATTAAAAAAAAAAATTGTGTAACAACTGTACTAAATGGTACTAAACTCGGTACAATTTGGCTTTGGTTAAAAGGATTGATCTGAAAATTTAAAATGTTGGTATAGGAGTTTGATTTTGAAATAAGTTCACAAAAGGTACTAAATGGTACTATATTTGGCATTCCGTAAACGGACAGAATTTTTAAATCAGAAATTTGGCATTAGGATAATTGTTAGTGGGTAGAGTTGAGGTAGTGGTTTTGGAAATACGTACTAAAAACTACTGCATTTGGTAATGGGGTAAGATATTGAGTTAGAAGTCTTAAATTTAGCATTATGATCACCTTTTGTGCGGTTTGGTTGATACATTGTGGGGGATTTGAAAATACATACTTGAAAGTACGAAAAGTACTAACTATTAAACTGAAATTTGGAGTGAGAGTCGTAGATGTTGTGTAGGAATGACAAACTAAAGGTTTTTTTCGAAATTGTTATTAAGCGTGTACGAAAAGTACTAAAATGCACTAAATTTGTTACCATTTAGAATTATGTGAACGGATAGCGAAATTTGGTGTGAGAATCAAGTCTTGGAAATGGGGTTGATGTAAGAAGGTGGTTTTGGAAATGTGTACTAGGTGTGAGAACATATTGAAAAAATTACATTTGGAGTACTAAAAAGTAAAAAAAAGAGAAAATCGGTCAGGTCAAACTTTAAATGCTCTCCACAATTTGGAAGGAACTTGAACATTTTTTAAAAAATTTCGGAGAAAAATACCGTTTAAATGAGAACCAGGGGCTATTTTTGCCTTAGGTTGAAGAATCCATTTCGAAATAATATTTACACTTTGTTGGGTCTATTCATTTTTTCGAGGTGATAAAAACGGAATGACAAACTTAAAGTATATTAAGTTTATTGATCAGGATACAATTCTACCTTCCGAATGAATTTAACTAGCCTAAAATGTTACTGAGATGCGTGTTTGGTCTTCAGGACTTTTGTTATTGAAAATGAGCTATATATACTATGGTGGAGGGTATAGAAACAAAAACATAACATTCAGAAATTCAGCACGGTGGACCCATGTAAACAATCTTAGTTTACTGAAGGTAGAAACCAATATGAACTATAACAAGTAAAAAAGCTGTAAGTTCGGCCGGTCCGAACTTTGAATACCCTCCACCATTTGGTACAAATTTGGCAATTTTCGAAAAAAAAAAAAAAATAAAATTCGTTAAAAATTTTATTAAAATCTTAAAACTACGACGTGGACCTGCAAAGGCAACTTTTGTCACAAGCTAATACAATATTGAAATTTTAAACTTGGAAAAAAATCTGTTTATAATGTAGCTAAAATCATCAAAATACCGAATATAGGGTACCATGGGGGTTATAAAACGTGGACCAGTACAGACAATTTTTCTGGCATAGGCTGTAGTATCCATTACGAACTTCAAATACAAAATTTAAAATAATTCTGGTAAATAATGTCGCTAAAATAATCAAAATACCGAACATCGGTACCGTTATTTGGGGGCTATACGAAGACGTGGACCTGGAAAGACAATTTTCTGTCATAGGCTGTAGTAATCATTACGAAATTCAAATACCAAATTTGAAATAGTGTCGGTAAAAAATGTCGCTTAAATCATCAAAATACCGAATATCGGAAGTACCGTTATATGGGGGCTATACGAAGACGTGGACATACATAGCCCATTTTTAATATCAAAAGTCCTACAGAAATAATACACATTTGAGTAAAATTTCATCAACCTACTTCAATTCGTTCGGAAGCTAGAGTGATTTCCACAAACGGATAGACGGACGGACATCGCTAAATCGACATAGAATTTTATGCTGATCAAGAATATATAAGTTAACACCACAAATATTCAAATCTCACAAATGTATCATCATGGACAGCAACGACAACAACAACGGCAATAACTAAATCAAATGCGCGTGTTATAATGCTGACATGCAGTTTCCCACAGAATGACCAGAAGGTATTCCAGACGACACACGAGCCGGTGTCCAATAACAATACAGGTGTGGGAACATGCAAAGTGCAGTAGCAACGGTGCAGTGCGATGAGTATAAGCTTAGGGTAGTTTTAGTTATTATTCGCTTTTTAACTTTGAATCTCAAATAAAACGGATGTTGCTCAAAAGCGCTAGCTTGCGAGACAACATATTTTTTTAATAAAAACTTACAAATAAAGTTTTAATTGGCGCCCGAGCAGGGACCAGCGTCAGACTGGTCTGAACCCGATTCGAGATTAAAGTATTAAGTCAAGCCTTCGGATGGGCCCCTCAGTACCTTCGGTGGAAACAGGAGCAACGTTATGTTGCAGCCCCTGAAGCCCGCGACGCGGAAAAATAATAAGTGATATAAATAAAGCCTCTGGAAGGGCCCCTTAGTACCTTAACTGTGAAAAAGGAGCAACGTTATGTTGCAGCCCCCGAAGCCCGTGACGTGGAAAATATAGAAGAACATAAGTTGAATAAGAACATATAAAAATAAATATAAATGAAAAAGTGAAGAGTTTAAATAAAAAATAAAAGATATAAATATTAAAAAGTTGACAAGTGAAAAAAATTAATGAACAGTTAAACACTCCTTAGAAAAAAGAGAATAAAGTTTTTGAAAAAAAAATAAGAAAAACCATTTAATAAATAATCCTCGAAGGAAAAGTAACTAGAATATTAAAATAAGTGAACAGTAAAACACTCCTTAGAAAAAGAGAAGAAGTGAAAAAGTGAATAAATGAAAAAAATTAAATTAGAAAAGAACCATTTAACAAACGATACTTGAAGAAAAGTAAAAATAACTTAAATATAAAAATTACAAAATAAATGAACACTTCTAAAAAAGGAAAACTGGAACTGGTGAAAAAGTTAATAATTAAAAAAAAAGAAAAATAAATAAATAAGTAAATAAACCAGTTGACAATCCATAATAAAAAGAAGAACAAATCCATAATAACAAGAGAAAAATCCATAATCAGAAGAAGAAATCCATAATAAGAGGAACAAATCCATAATAATAAGAGCCAACCTGATAACACAACAACGGATTGGACGCACCATTAATCAACAAGATGCTGATTTTTTTGTAAGAATTAGATATTAAGCTATAAACTTAAAAATAATATTATTTTATCGTGTTTGAAAAAAAGAAAGCAAAGAAAATAATTGAGAATTTTGTTTGAAAGAAAAAAGATAAAAAGGAAAATCGTTTAAAATTTTTTTGTAATTCTCTATTATGAATGACCCATTAGAAGTATTAGAAGAATTGACATTGAAACTAAATAATATTACCATGAATCCAACCAGTAGTTCAAGAAATTCCGGACTCAACGACAGTCAACGTGAGGAAATTGTTCGTATTGTTTCAGGCCTACTATCAGGCCAAAATTCAGTTTCAGATGAAGGTTCAGATGTTCCGATAGGTACTGTGTCTCCAAGATTGGAAGAATTAGATAAGGTCCCAGATCTTGTAAAATCTATTAGAGAATTCTCTGGAAAGCCAGGCGAATTTAGTTCATGGCGAAAGTCCGTAGATAGGGTGTTAGACCTTTATTCATCCCTCAAGGGAACCGGCAGATATTATGCCATTTTGCACACAATACGTACAAAGATTGTAAGCGAAGCAAATACTGCTTTAGTATCATATCGAACTCCGCTCGATTGGCAGCGGATACGCAAATGTTTGATGGTCCATTATTCCGATAAAAGGGACATCGGTACTTTAGAGTACCAGATGAACGTCCTGTGCCAAGGACATAAGAGCGTAACAGAGTTCTATCAACAAGTGTACCAAACACTTTCCCTTATTTTGGATAAAGTATCGTGTCTCGATTTGGAGGAAAAGAGTCTTAGAGCAATGACTGACACATATAGGGAAAAGGCATTAGACACGTTTATTAGGGGATTGAATGGAGACCTTCCTAAATTATTAAGTGTGAAAGAGCCAACTTCACTACCACAGGCCTTACACCTCTGCTTGAAATTGGATAATATGAGTTTTAGACGAGAATACGCCCACAAGGGAGCAATGAAACTGGACGCGAGACAGTCTCTGAATACAGGAATGAAATTTTATCCTGAATTAGCGACAATTCATTCGAATAGAAGTAGGAATTTTCCAATACCGTTATCCAAGCGGCGTTAATAATCCACAATTTCAGCGGCCTCACTTTGGAGGACCCCAACACTCCCAATTTGCTCCTCGTCCTCAAGGAGTACAGCAATTTTTCCATAAAAATAATTTCGGAGGTCAAACTTCCAATTACAGTAATCAACGTCCAGAACCCATGGACGTCGACAGGTCCACACAAATGAGACCTCAACAAAAACAAATCCAACCTTATAAGAGACCAGCACAGTTTTATATCCAGGCTCCAGTGAACAAAGTTCAACGAAACTTCCATGTGAATGTTGGATATCCTGAAAATGATTCACTTATTGACAGTGACAATACAGACTTACCTTACGAGACCAGGACCGAAAGTTGCGACGGGTATTTCATGCAGTGCCCTGATAACGTTACCACAGAGGACTACCAGGACCAAGGAACAGACGACGTCCCCGCTAATTTCATTGACATTCATTTTTTAGATTAGGGTGTTCCTCGTTGCCGTACTTCCAGGCTAAAACGAGGAACGGGAAAATTTTAGACTTCTTATTAGACACAGGAAGTAGTAAAAATTATATTAAACCCGGACTGGTGAATAATCCTAAATCAAACGCTGATAAATTTAAAGTAAAATCCGTGGGAGGAGATGTGGAAATTTCACAACATACTCTCATAAATATGTTTGGTATCGATGATGTTCCGATTAAATTCTTCCTATTGCCCGGTTTAAAATCATTTGATGGTATCTTAGGCAATGACAGTATGAAAGAACTGTCAGTTGTAATTCATACTTCAAAGGATTATTTTGTGGTAAAGGGAGGTAAGAAAATTGCTGTTAAACAACGTATGTCTCAAAATGTGAACAATTTAGAGCTGAAGATGGACGATCTATCTGAGACACAGAAAAAATCCATTTACGAGATTGCAAGTCGGCACCGGAATCTATTTTCAGAACCGGACGAAAAATTGACGTACACTACCATGGTAGTGGGTGAGATCCGGACTAATAACGAGTCCCCAATTTATGCAAAGAGTTATCCTTATCCCTTGGCATTAAAAGATGTCGTAGAGGGAGAAATAAACCGTCTGCTACATGATGGCATAATAAGACCATCTAGATCTCCCTATAACTCACCGATTTGGGTTGTACCCAAAAAGGATGATAGTTCCGGAAACAAACAGTATCGACTAGTGGTCGATTTTCGGAAACTTAACTCCGTTACAATTTCGGACAAATATCCCATTCCCGAAATAACCGAGGTTTTATCAAATCTCGGCGGAAATAAGTTCTTTACCGTCGTAGACCTTAAAAGCGGATTTCATCAAATCCCGTTGAAAGAAGGAGACAAACAGAAAACCGCATTCTTCATTAATAATGGAAAATACGAGTTCAATAGATTGCCCTTCGGGTTAAAGAACGCACCGGCGACATTTCAGCGCACGCTGGATGATATTCTCAGAGAATTGATCGGAAATATATGTTTCGTATATGTCGACGATATTATTATTTTCAGCAAGGATGAGCAGTCTCACGTCGAACACATTGAAATGGTTTTCAGGACCCTAGAGTCGGCCAACATGAAGATCCAACTCGATAAATGCACATTTTTCAGAAGGGAAGTAGAATTTCTGGGATTCGTTGTGTCCAGGGAAGGTATCCGGACAAATCCCAAGAAAGTCGAGGCAATTCTTAATTCTCCAATACCTAGAACACTTAGGCAATTGCGTTCTTTTTTGGGCCTCTCAGGATATTATAGGAGATTTGTGAAAGGTTATGCAGATATTGCCAAACCATTGACCGAACTATTGAGAGGGGAGGAAGGAAGAATTTCTAAAGCATCCTCCAACCAAATTCCCGTAACTTTGGGTGAAAATGCTATAAGGGCATTCAACGAATTAAGAAATGCACTAGTATCACAGGAAGTATTATTGTCGTATCCTGATTTTCAGGAAGAATTCGAATTAACTGCCGATGCTTCTAATGTGGCTTTGGGTGCAGTGCTTAGTCAGAAAGGCAAACCCATTGCATTTATTTCACGAACACTGAGTAAATCGGAAGAGAATTATGCCACAAATGAAAGGGAAATGCTGGCAATCATATGGGCTCTATCTTCTTTAAGAAATTACCTATACGGTACCAGGAAAGTGATCATTTATACCGATCACCAGCCCCTGACTTACGCGCTGAGCAGCAGGAATACTAATTCAAAGATGAAAAGATGGAAGTGTATTCTCGAAGAATATGACTATGAACTGAGATATAAACCAGGGAAACAGAACGTCGTGGCTGATGCCTTATCCAGATTACCACAGACTTCCCAGGTTAACACTTTGACACTTACTCAGCATAGCTCCGAGAGCTCTCCCGAGAACCTTATACCGAGCGTAGAGTCACCCATCAATGTATTCAAGAATCAGATACTTTTGAACATTGATGATTGTTCGACATACCAATTTAAGATTGTTTTCCAGGCTTCCATCGTCATATTATTACAGAACCTTCTTATGACGAACAGAAAATGCTCTATATTCTCAAACGTTACTTGAATCCATCAGTTATCAATGGTATTAAAACACCAGAAAACGTGATGGGAAGAATTCAAAACGTCTATCCAAACCACTTCCTTCAGTACAAATGCCGATTCACTCAACGAATCGTGGACGACGTTATTTCAGAAGCGGACCAGGAAAGAATAATTATCGATACCCATAACAGAGCACATAGGAATGATAAAGAAAACAAGATTCAAATATTGGAAAAATATTATTTCCCCAGAATGTCCAGCAAAATAAGAAAGATTATTAAACTGTGTTCTACATGTAAGAAGAGCAAGTATGAGAGGCATCCCAATGAACCTTGTCTGGGTCAGACTCCCATACCTCGATATCCGGGACATATTGTTCATCTTGATATTTTCTGCACCGACAAGAGACTAATTCTGACATCGCTTGACAAGTTTTCTAAATACGTCAAGGTGAAATTATTGGACAGTAGGTCAACAGAGGCCACAAGGAAACCTCTTAGGGAACTCTTATTCTCCTATGGTGTACCAAAGCATGTAGTGATGGATAATGAACCCGCACTGAATTCCAGCTCGATACTTTTCATGATGAGAGACGAAATGGGAATAGATGTTTTCACTACCCCATCATATAAAAGTGAGGTAAACGGTCAGATAGAGCGTTTCCACTCGACTCTCGCAGAAATCATGCGCTGTCTGAAAAGCGATGGAACTTCTAGAAGTTTTGAAGAGCTATTGGAAAGGGCCGTCAACGAATACAATCACTCTGTTCACTCTACAGTGAATAGGAAACCCGTTGATTTGTATTTCGGACGAACGGTAGATTTTTCACCACAGGATATCGAAACCGTAAGGAGGAACACTATTGAGCGACTGGAATCGAAACAGGCTAAGGATTTAGAATATCATAATAGAAACAGACATCCAGCAAAGGAATATGTCCCTGGAGAAGTAGTTTATGTGAAAAGGAATAAGCGATTAGGTACAAAATTGAGTGATCGGTTTGGAGAAGAAGTAGTGAAAGAAAACCGTAATACCACTATTTTGACCGAAAGCGGCAGGGTTATTCACAAATACCACATTAGGAACTAATACCACCAATAATTATTACAGACTACTACTTGGACGCGCCTTGGGCGACTTCAGCATTATGGACTATTCAAACGCAAGACTAATAACTATTCAGAACGGAATTGCTCGTAGACAAAATGGGACATTCAAGATCATCCATTCAATCGACATTACCCAGTACAAGAATCTTACCTTGGATATTGAATACCTGCTTGACAAAAACGTTACATATAATCATCCGCTCCGTCCGTTTATAAGGCAACAGATAAATGATATCAATGGGATCCTAAATCGCCTTAGTCCAAGCAGGAAGCAGCGGTCGATAGACTTTATCGGCAGTGCTTGGAAATGGATTGCGGGAACTCCCGATAGCCACGATTTCGAAGTCTTGGAGCAAAAGATCGGGAACATTTTGGAAAATAATAACAGGCAGTTAATTATAAATAGACTCGTATCAGAAAGAATATCAGAAATTACAAATGTCACAAATGAAATCATAAAAAGAAAAAAGGAAGGATGGAATGACGAAACTGCCAATAATCTTGAAAGAAAATTAATTTTGATAGAAAAAGAACTAAAAAATATTGAATTAGCTATTCAGTGGGCCAAGGCCGATATAATTAAAACTTTTATCCTTTCGGAGATTGAAATAGAAGAAATTAATAACATTTTCAAAAATTATAATATCCCAGTTTATAATATAGAAGAACTACTAACTTTTGGAAGCGTAAAAATTGTAACAAATAAAAAAGAAATTTTATGCATCTTAAGTATTCCAATAACTATGAAGGATGTTTGTAACGTTTATTTAGCAAAGGCAGTTAAGTCGAGAAATCTGATAGATAAAATAGAATACCAAAATATATTACAATGTAACAATTCAATATTTGCTATAAAGGATAAATGTAAAAAATACTATGATCTGACAATATGTCATAGAAATAACCTAATAGAATTAAGAGATGATTTTTGTATAACTAGTTTGTTTAAAAATAGAATAGGGAATTGCACTCAAGTCAACAACGAGCATGTTCCTGCGGTCGAAGAGATCGGAACGGATCTAATACTCCTAAACCAATACCAAGGCACCATCAGCTTAAACAAAGAGATGTCTTATTTGAACGGGACGTATCTCATCAAGCACTTCAACAGCACAATCGAAATAGATGGCAGACAATATTACTCAAAGGAAATTACTGGTAACAAACCCCTTCCTGCATTCCTACAACCAAAGAGTTTTGACGAAAGGGTGGAAGAAGTGATATCTCTGGAACTTCTCAAACAACTTAACACCAAAAACATAAAAAGATTGGATATCCTGGAAGTAAGAAATCTGTCAACAATTGGAATATGTGGCTTCGCTGTATCTGTTCTGATGATAACAACAATATTCCTGCTGAGAGGAAAACTTCATAAACCTACCAGAAAAACCATCGCTACCCCAGATGAGACCGAGATGACAGAAAATGGGGAAGGTCCTGAAGTAAAACAACCTACCACTTCTAAGGACTCCAAAGCTTCAAGCATCTACAACATACATTCGTTCTAGACAATCGGGACGATTGTATTTAAGAGGGGAGGAGTTAACACCACAAATATTCAAATCTCACAAATGTATCATCATGGACAGCAACGACAACAACAACAGCAATAACTAAATCAAATGCGCGTGTTATAATGCTGACATGCAGTTTCCCACAGAATGACCAGAAGGTATTCCAGACGACACACGAGCCGGTGTCCAATAACAATACAGGTGTGGGAACATGCAAAGTGCAGTAGCAACGGTGCAGTGCGATGAGTATAAGTTTAGGGTAGTTTTAGTTATTATTCGCTTTTTAACTTTGAATCTCAAATAAAACGGATGTTGCTCAAAAGCGCTAGCTTGCGAGACAACATATTTTTTAAATAAAAACTTACAAATAAATATATACTTTATGGGGTCTAAAATGTATATTTCGAGGTGGCAAAATTAATATACCCTCCATATTATGGTGGAGGGTATAAACAAAAATTAAAAAAAAACCGTGGCAAGTTTTGCAAAACTATACCTACTATCGGGATGTCCCGTATATGGTGGCTATAAAAAATCTGATCAGTCAAACTTCATGTTCAATACTAAAAATTTTGCTCAAACTATTTATTATTCTCAATTTCAAAACTCTTAGCAAAAGTCTCGTCAATTAAAATAGGCTGAATCTTAATTTCAACAGGCGGATGGTTAAATGGTTTTTAAATCGGCTTAGAACTTTACGCTAGTCAAGGATATATATACATTATTGGGTCTCCGATGAATATATGGAGGTGTTACAATATGGAATGACAAAATGTAATATACCCTCCTCCTGTCATCTTTTAATTCTTTGTATAATTTCTGCAAATATGCTGACAAATAAAAGGTTGATGTTTGTCAAAAAGATACACCTTTCCAGCTATTAATTTTGAAACATATTTTACGTGTTTTTCGCTTTTCAGGTGCTCCCTACTATTTGCATCCTGTATGCACTTAAATAAATGGAATGTGCGGATTTGAGATTTCCTTAACTGGGTACAAGAGTAATGTACATATTTTTTATAATATACATGATTCTTTCCTTTCGTGAAATGTTGACAAAAATGAAATATAATAACTGCTAAGAAAAACAAGTAAAAAAGCAGTAAGTTCGGCCGGGCCGAACTTTGAATACCCTCCACCATTTAGAAAGAATTAGAAAATATTCAAAAAAAATAAAATCCATTAAAATTTCTGTTAAAATCTTTAAAATACCTAATATCGGAAGGTGCCGATATATGGGGGGACATACGCTATTGTGGACCTATTTAGACAAATCTATGTCTGGGGGTAAAGCACTCACAAGGAACTCCTTGTGTGGATTTTCAGATAATTCCATTGGGAAATATGGCTAACATCATCAAAATACCGAATATCGGGGGGTACAGTTATGTGGGGGATATAGATTTGTGAAAGGTTATGCAGATATTGCCAAACCATTGACCGAACTATTGAGAGGGGAGGAAGGAAGAATTTCTAAAGCATCCTCCAACCAAATTCCCGTAACTTTGGGTGAAAATGCTATAAGGGCATTCAACGAATTAAGAAATGCACTAGTATCACAGGAAGTATTATTGTCGTATCCTGATTTTCAGGAAGAATTCGAATTAACTACCGATGCTTCTAATGTGGCTTTGGGTGCAGTGCTTAGTCAGAAAGGCAAACCCTTTTTCCCTTGGCATTAAAAGATGTCGTAGAGGGAGAAATAAACCGTCTGCTACATGATGGCATAATAAGACCATCTAGATCTCCCTATAACTCACCGATTTGGGTTGTACCCAAAAAGGATGATAGTTCCGGAAACAAACAGTATCGACTAGTGGTCGATTTTCGGAAACTTAACTCCGTTACAATTTCGGACAAATATCCCATTCCCGAAATAACCGAGGTTTTATCAAATCTCGGCGGAAATAAGTTCTTTACCGTCGTAGACCTTAAAAGCGGATTTCATCAAATCCCGTTGAAAGAAGGAGACAAACAGAAAACCGCATTCTCCATTAATAATGGAAAATACGAGTTCAATAGATTGCCCTTCGGGTTAAAGAACGCACCGGCGACATTTCAGCGCACGCTGGATGATATTCTCAGAGAATTGATCGGAAATATATGTTTCGTATATGTCGACGATATTATTATTTTCAGCAAGGATGAGCAGTCTCACGTCGAACACATTGAAATGGTTTTCAGGACCCTAGAGTCGGCCAACATGAAGATCCAACTCGATAAATGCACATTTTTCAGAAGGGAAGTAGAATTTCTGGGATTCGTTGTGTCCAGGGAAGGTATCCGGACAAATCCCAAGAAAGTCGAGGCAATTCTTAATTCTCCAATACCTAGAACACTTAGGCAATTGCGTTCTTTTTTGGGCCTCTCAGGATATTATAGGAGATTTGTGAAAGGTTATGCAGATATTGCCAAATCATTGACCGAACTATTGAGAGGGGAGGAAGGAAGAATTTCTAAAGCATCCTCCAACCAAATTCCCGTAACTTTGGGTGAAAATGCTATAAGGGCATTCAACGAATTAAGAAATGCACTAGTATCACAGGAAGTATTATTGTCGTATCCTGATTTTCAGGAAGAATTCGAATTAACTACCGATGCTTCTAATGTGGCTTTGGGTGCAGTGCTTAGTCAGAAAGGCAAACCCATTGCATTTATTTCACGAACACTGAGTAAATCGGAAGAGAATTATGCCACAAATGAAAGGGAAATGCTGGCAATCATATGGGCTCTATCTTCTTTAAGAAATTACCTATACGGTACCAGGAAAGTGATCATTTATACCGATCACCAGCCCCTGACTTACGCGCTGAGCAGCAGGAATACTTATTCAAAGATGAATAGATGGAAGTGTATTCTCGAAGAATATGACTATGAACTGAGATATAAACCAGGGAAACAGAACGTCGTGGCTGATGCCTTATCCAGATTACCACAGACTTCCCAGGTTAACACTTTGACACCTACTCAGCATAGCTCCGAGAGCTCTCCCGAGAACCTTATACCGAGCGTAGAGTCACCCATCAATGTATTCAAGAATCAAATACTTTTGAACATTGATGATTGTTCGACATACCAATTTAAGATTGTTTTCCAGGCTTCCATCGTCATATTATTACAGAACCTTCTTATGACGAACAGAAAATGCTCTATATTCTCAAACGTTACTTGAATCCATCAGTTATCAATGGTATTAAAACACCAGAAAACGTGATGGGAAGAATTCAAAACGTCTATCCAAACCACTTCCTTCAGTACAAATGCCGATTCACTCAACGAATCGTGGACGACGTTATTTCAGAAGCGGACCAGGAAAGAATAATTATCGATACCCATAACAGAGCACATAGGAATGATAAAGAAAACAAGATTCAAATATTGGAAAAATATTATTTCCCCAGAATGTCCAGCAAAATAAGAAAGATTATTAAACTGTGTTCTACATGTAAGAAGAGCAAGTATGAGAGGCATCCCAATGAACCTTGTCTGGGTCAGACTCCCATACCTCGATATCCGGGACATATTGTTCATCTTGATATTTTCTGCACCGACAAGAGACTAATTCTGACATCGCTTGACAAGTTTTCTAAATACGTCAAGGTGAAATTATTGGACAGTAGGTCAACAGAGGCCACAAGGAAACCTCTTAGGGAAATCTTATTCTCCTATGGAGTACCAAAGCATGTAGTGATGGATAATGAACCCGCACTGAATTCCAGCTCGATACTTTTCATGATGAGAGACGAAATGGGAATAGATGTTGTCACTACCCCATCGTATAAAAGTGAGGTAAACGGTCAGATAGAGCGTTTCCACTCGACTCTCGCAGAAATCATGCGCTGTCTGAAAAGCGATGGAACTTCTAGATGTTTTGAAGAGCTATTGGAAAGGGCCGTCAACGAATACAATCACTCTGTTCACTCTACAGTGAATAGGAAACCCGTTGATTTGTATTTCGGACGAACGGTAGATTTTTCACCACAGGATATCGAAACCGTAAGGAGGAACACTATTGAGCGACTGGAATCGAAACAGGCTAAGGATTTAGAATATCATAATAGAAACAGACATCCAGCAAAGGAATATGTCCCTGGACAAGTAGTTTATGTGAAAAGGAATAAGCGATTAGGTACAAAATTGAGTGATCGGTTTGGAGAAGAAGTAGTGAAAGAAAACCGTAATACCACTATTTTGACCGAAAGCGGCAGGGTTATTCACAAATACCACATTAGGAACTAATACCACCAATAATTATTACAGACTACTACTTGGACGCGCCTTGGGCGACTTCAGCATTATGGACCATTCAAACGCAAGACTAATAACTATTCAGAACGGAATTGCTCGTAGACAAAATGGGACATTCAAGATCATCCATTCAATCGACATTACGCAGTACAAGAATCTTACCTTGGATATTGAATACCTGCTTGACAAAAACGTTACATATAATCATCCGCTCCGTCCGTTTATAAGGCAACAGATAAATGATATCAATGGGATCCTAAATCGCCTTAGTCCAAGCAGGAAGCAGCGGTCGATAGACTTTATCGGCAGTGCTTGGAAATGGATTGCGGGAACTCCCGATAGCCACGATTTCGAAGTCTTGGAGCAAAAGATCGGGAACATTTTGGAAAATAATAACAGGCAGTTAATTATAAATAGACTCGTATCAGAAAGAATATCAGAAATTACAAATGTCACAAATGAAATCATAAAAAGAAAAAAGGAAGGATGGAATGACGAAACTGCCAATAATCTTGAAAGAAAATTAATTTTGATAGAAAAAGAACTAAAAAATATTGAATTAGCTATTCAGTGGGCCAAGCCCGATATAATTAACACTTTTATCCTTTCGGAGATTGAAATAGAAGAAATTAATAACATTTTCAAAAATTATAATATCCCAGTTTATAATATAGAAGAACTACTAACTTTTGGAAGCGTAAAAATTGTAACAAATAAAAAAGAAATTTTATGCATCTTAAGTATTCCAATAACTATGAAGGATGTTTGTAACGTTTATTTAGCAAAGGCAGTTAAGTCGAGAAATCTGATAGATAAAATAGAATACCAAAATATATTACAATGTAACAATTCAATATTTGCTATAAAGGATAAATGTAAAAAATACTATGATCTGACAATATGTCATAGAAATAGCCTAATAGAATTAAGAGATGATTTTTGTATAACTAGTTTGTTTAAAAATAGAATAGGGAATTGCACTCAAGTCAACAACGAGCATGTTCCTGCGGTCGAAGAGATCGGAACGGATCTAATACTCCTAAACCAATACCAAGGCACCATCAGCTTAAACAAAGAGATGTCTTATTTGAACGGGACGTATTCCATCAAGCACTTAAACAGCACAATCGAAATAGATGGCAGACAATATTACTCAAAGGAAATTACTGGTAACAAACCCCTTCCTGCATTCCTACAACCAAAGAGTTTTGACGAAAGGGTGGAAGAAGTGATATCTCTGGAACTTCTCAAACAACTTAACACCAAAAACATAAAAAGATTGGATATCCTGGAAGTAAGAAATCTGTCAACAATTGGAATATGTGGCTTCGCTGTATCTGTTCTGATGATAATAACAATATTCCTGCTGAGAGGAAAACTTCATAAACCTACCAGAAAAACCATCGCTACCCCAGATGAGACCGAGATGACAGAAAATGGGGAAGGTCCTGAAGTAAAACAACCTACCACTTCTAAGGACTCCAAAGCTTCAAGCATCTACAACATACATTCGTTCTAGACAATCGGGACGATTGTATTTAAGAGGGGAGGAGTTAACACCACAAATATTCAAATCTCACAAATGTATCATCATGGACAGCAACGACAACAACAACAGCAATAACTAAATCAAATGCGCGTGTTATAATGCTGACATGCAGTTTCCCACAGAATGACCAGAAGGTATTCCAGACGACACACGAGCCGGTGTCCAATAACAATACAGGTGTGGGAACATGCAAAGTGCAGTAGCAACGGTGCAGTGCGATGAGTATAAGTTTAGGGTAGTTTTAGTTATTATTCGCTTTTTAACTTTGAATCTCAAATAAAACGGATGTTGCTCAAAAGCGCTAGCTTGCGAGACAACATATTTTTTAAATAAAAACTTACAAATAAATATATACTTTATGGGGTCTAAAATGTATATTTCGAGGTGGCAAAATTAATATACCCTCCATACTATGGTGGAGGGTATAAACAAAAATTAAAAAAAAACCGTGGCAAGTTTTGCAAAACTATACCTACTATCGGGATGTCCCGTATATGGTGGCTATAAAAAATCTGATCAGTCAAACTTCATGTTCAATACTAAAAATTTTGCTCAAACTATTTATTATTCTCAATTTCAAAACTCTTAGCAAAAGTCTCGTCAATTAAAATAGGCTGAATCTTAATTTCAACAGGCGGATGGTTAAATGGTTTTTAAATCGGCTTAGAACTTTACGCTAGTCAAGGATATATATACATTATTGGGTCTCCGATGAATATATGGAGGTGTTACAATATGGAATGACAAAATGTAATATACCCTCCTCCTGTCATCTTTTAATTCTTTGTATAATTTCTGCAAATATGCTGACAAATAAAAGGTTGATGTTTGTCAAAAAGATACACCTTTCCAGCTATTAATTTTGAAACATATTTTACGTGTTTTTCGCTTTTCAGGTGCTCCCTACTATTTGCATCCTGTATGCACTTAAATAAATGGAATGTGCGGATTTGAGATTTCCTTAACTGGGTACAAGAGTAATGTACATATTTTTTATAATATACATGATTCTTTCCTTTCGTGAAATGTTGACAAAAATGAAATATAATAACTGCTAAGAAAAACAAGTAAAAAAGCAGTAAGTTCGGCCGGGCCGAACTTTGAATACCCTCCACCATTTAGAAAGAATTAGAAAATATTCAAAAAAAATAAAATCCATTAAAATTTCTGTTAAAATCTTTAAAATACCTAATATCGGAAGGTGCCGATATATGGGGGGACATACGCTATTGTGGACCTATTTAGACAAATCTATGTCTGGGGGTAAAGCACTCACAAGGAACTCCTTGTGTGGATTTTCAGATAATTCCATTGGGAAATATGGCTAACATCATCAAAATACCGAATATCGGGGGGTACAGTTATGTGGGGGATATAGATTTGTGAAAGGTTATGCAGATATTGCCAAACCATTGACCGAACTATTGAGAGGGGAGGAAGGAAGAATTTCTAAAGCATCCTCCAACCAAATTCCCGTAACTTTGGGTGAAAATGCTATAAGGGCATTCAACGAATTAAGAAATGCACTAGTATCACAGGAAGTATTATTGTCGTATCCTGATTTTCAGGAAGAATTCGAATTAACTACCGATGCTTCTAATGTGGCTTTGGGTGCAGTGCTTAGTCAGAAAGGCAAACCCATTGCATTTATTTCACGAACACTGAGTAAATCGGAAGAGAATTATGCCACAAATGAAAGGGAAATGCTGGCAATCATATGGGCTCTATCTTCTTTAAGAAATTACCTATACGGTACCAGGAAAGTGATCATTTATACCGATCACCAGCCCCTGACTTACGCGCTGAGCAGCAGGAATACTAATTCAAAGATGAAAAGATGGAAGTGTATTCTCGAAGAATATGACTATGAACTGAGATATAAACCAGGGAAACAGAACGTCGTGGCTGATGCCTTATCCAGATTACCACAGACTTCCCAGGTTAACACTTTGACACCTACTCAGCATAGCTCCGAGAGCTCTCCCGAGAACCTTATACCGAGCGTAGAGTCACCCATCAATGTATTCAAGAATCAAATACTTTTGAACATTGATGATTGTTCGACATACCAATTTAAGATTGTTTTCCAGGCTTCCATCGTCATATTATTACAGAACCTTCTTATGACGAACAGAAAATGCTCTATATTCTCAAACGTTACTTGAATCCATCAGTTATCAATGGTATTAAAACACCAGAAAACGTGATGGGAAGAATTCAAAACGTCTATCCAAACCACCTCCTTCAGTACAAATGCCGATTCACTCAACGAATCGTGGACGACGTTATTTCAGAAGCGGACCAGGAAAGAATAATTATCGATACCCATAACAGAGCACATAGGAATGATAAAGAAAACAAGATTCAAATATTGGAAAAATATTATTTCCCCAGAATGTCCAGCAAAATAAGAAAGATTATTAAACTGTGTTCTACATGTAAGAAGAGCAAGTATGAGAGGCATCCCAATGAACCTTGTCTGGGTCAGACTCCCATACCTCGATATCCGGGACATATTGTTCATCTTGATATTTTCTGCACCGACAAGAGACTAATTCTGACATCGCTTGACAAGTTTTCTAAATACGTCAAGGTGAAATTATTGGACAGTAGGTCAACAGAGGCCACAAGGAAACCTCTTAGGGAAATCTTATTCTCCTATGGAGTACCAAAGCATGTAGTGATGGATAATGAACCCGCACTGAATTCCAGCTCGATACTTTTCATGATGAGAGACGAAATGGGAATAGATGTTGTCACTACCCCATCGTATAAAAGTGAGGTAAACGGTCAGATAGAGCGTTTCCACTCGACTCTCGCAGAAATCATGCGCTGTCTGAAAAGCGATGGAACTTCTAGAAGTTTTGAAGAGCTATTGGAAAGGGCCGTCAACGAATACAATCACTCTGTTCACTCTACAGTGAATAGGAAACCCGTTGATTTGTATTTCGGACGAACGGTAGATTTTTCACCACAGGATATCGAAACCGTAAGGAGGAACACTATTGAGCGACTGGAATCGAAACAGGCTAAGGATTTAGAATATCATAATAGAAACAGACATCCAGCAAAGGAATATGTCCCTGGACAAGTAGTTTATGTGAAAAGGAATAAGCGATTAGGTACAAAATTGAGTGATCGGTTTGGAGAAGAAGTAGTGAAAGAAAACCGTAATACCACTATTTTGACCGAAAGCGGCAGGGTTATTCACAAATACCACATTAGGAACTAATACCACCAATAATTATTACAGACTACTACTTGGACGCGCCTTGGGCGACTTCAGCATTATGGACTATTCAAACGCAAGACTAATAACTATTCAGAACGGAATTGCTCGTAGACAAAATGGGACATTCAAGATCATCCATTCAATCGACATTACGCAGTACAAGAATCTTACCTTGGATATTGAATACCTGCTTGACAAAAACGTTACATATAATCATCCGCTCCGTCCGTTTATAAGGCAACAGATAAATTATATCAATGGGATCCTAAATCGCCTTAGTCCAAGCAGGAAGCAGCGGTCGATAGACTTTATCGGCAGTGCTTGGAAATGGATTGCGGGAACTCCCGATAGCCACGATTTCGAAGTCTTGGAGCAAAAGATCGGGAACATTTTGGAAAATAATAACAGGCAGTTAATTATAAATAGACTCGTATCAGAAAGAATATCAGAAATTACAAATGTCACAAATGAAATCATAAAAAGAAAAAAGGAAGGATGGAATGACGAAACTGCCAATAATCTTGAAAGAAAATTAATTTTGATAGAAAAAGAACTAAAAAATATTGAATTAGCTATTCAGTGGGCCAAGGCCGATATAATTAACACTTTTATCCTTTCGGAGATTGAAATAGAAGAAATTAATAACATTTTCAAAAATTATAATATCCCAGTTTATAATATAGAAGAACTACTAACTTTTGGAAGCGTAAAAATTGTAACAAATAAAAAGAAATTTTATGCATCTTAAGTATTCCAATAACTATGAAGGATGTTTGTAACGTTTATTTAGCAAAGACAGTTAAGTCGAGAAATCTGATAGATAAAATAGAATACCAAAATATATTACAATGTAACAATTCAATATTTGCTATAAAGGATAAATGTAAAAAATACTATGATCTGACAATATGTCATAGAAATAGCCTAATAGAATTAAGAGATGATTTTTGTATAACTAGTTTGTTTAAAAATAGAATAGGGAATTGCACTCAAGTCAACAACGAGCATGTTCCTGCGGTCGAAGAGATCGGAACGGATCTAATACTCCTAAACCAATACCAAGGCACCATCAGCTTAAACAAAGAGATGTCTTATTTGAACGGGACGTATCTCATCAAGCACTTAAACAGCACAATCGAAATAGATGGCAGACAATATTACTCAAAGGAAATTACTGGTAACAAACCCCTTCCTGCATTCCTACAACCAAAGAGTTTTGACGAAAGGGTGGAAGAAGTGATATCTCTGGAACTTCTCAAACAACTTAACACCAAAAACATAAAAAGATTGGATATCCTGGAAGTAAGAAATCTGTCAACAATTGGAATATGTGGCTTCGCTGTATCTGTTCTGATGATAATAACAATATTCCTGCTGAGAGGAAAACTTCATAAACCTACCAGAAAAACCATCGCTACCCCAGATGAGACCGAGATGACAGAAAATGGGGAAGGTCCTGAAGTAAAACAATCTACCACTTCTAAGGACTCCAAAGCTTCAAGCATCTACAACATACATTCGTTCTAGACAATCGGGACGATTGTATTTAAGAGGGGAGGAGTTAACACCACAAATATTCAAATCTCACAAATGTATCATCATGGACAGCAACGACAACAACAACAGCAATAACTAAATCAAATGCGCGTGTTATAATGCTGACATGCAGTTTCCCACAGAATGACCAGAAGGTATTCCAGACGACACACGAGCCGGTGTCCAATAACAATACAGGTGTGGGAACATGCAAAGTGCAGTAGCAACGGTGCAGTGCGATGAGTATAAGTTTAGGGTAGTTTTAGTTATTATTCGCTTTTTAACTTTGAATCTCAAATAAAACGGATGTTGCTCAAAAGCGCTAGCTTGCGAGACAACATATTTTTTAAATAAAAACTTACAAATAAATATATACTTTATGGGGTCTAAAATGTATATTTCGAGGTGGCAAAATTAATATACCCTCCATACTATGGTGGAGGGTATAAACAAAAATTAAAAAAAAACCGTGGCAAATTTTGCAAAACTATACCTACTATCGGGATGTCCCGTTATATGGTGGCTATAAAAAATCTGATTAGTCAAACTTCATGTTCAATACTAAAAATTTTGCTCAAACTATTTATTATTCTCAATTTCAAAACTCTTAGCAAAAGTCTCGTCTATTAAAATAGGCTGAATCTTAATTTCAACAGGCGGATGGTTAAATGGTTTTTAAATCGGCTTAGAACTTTACGCTAGTCAAGGATATATATACATTATTGGGTCTCCGATGAATATATGGAGGTGTTACAATATGGAATGACAAAATGTAATATACCCTCCTCCTGTCATCTTTTAATTCTTTGTATAATTTCTGCAAATATGCTGACAAATAAAAGGTTGATGTTTGTCAAAAAGATACACCTTTCCAGCTATTAATTTTGAAACATATTTTACGTGTTTTTCGCTTTTCAGGTGCTCCCTACTATTTGCATCCTGTATGCACTTAAATAAATGGAATGTGCGGATTTGAGATTTCCTTAACTGGGTACAAGAGTAATGTACATATTTTTTATAATATACATGATTCTTTCCTTTCGTGAAATGTTGACAAAAATGAAATATAATAACTGCTAAGAAAAACAAGTAAAAAAGCAGTAAGTTCGGCCGGGCCGAACTTTGAATACCCTCCACCATTTAGAAAGAATTAGAAAATATTCAAAAAAAATAAAATCCATTAAAATTTCTGTTAAAATCTTTAAAATACCTAATATCGGAAGGTGCCGATATATGGGGGGACATACGCTATTGTGGACCTATTTAGACAAATCTATGTCTGGGGGTAAAGCACTCACAAGGAACTCCTTGTGTGGATTTTCAGATAATTCCATTGGGAAATATGGCTAACATCATCAAAATACCGAATATCGGGGGGTACAGTTATGTGGGGGATATAGATTTGTGAAAGGTTATGCAGATATTGCCAAATCATTGACCGAACTATTGAGAGGGGAGGAAGGAAGAATTTCTAAAGCATCCTCCAACCAAATTCCCGTAACTTTGGGTGAAAATGCTATAAGGGCATTCAACGAATTAAGAAATGCACTAGTATCACAGGAAGTATTATTGTCGTATCCTGATTTTCAGGAAGAATTCGAATTAACTACCGATGCTTCTAATGTGGCTTTGGGTGCAGTGCTTAGTCAGAAAGGCAAACCCATTGCATTTATTTCACGAACACTGAGTAAATCGGAAGAGAATTATGCCACAAATGAAAGGGAAATGCTGGCAATCATATGGGCTCTATCTTCTTTAAGAAATTACCTATACGGTACCAGGAAAGTGATCATTTATACCGATCACCAGCCCCTGACTTACGCGCTGAGCAGCAGGAATACTAATTCAAAGATGAAAAGATGGAAGTGTATTCTCGAAGAATATGACTATGAACTGAGATATAAACCAGGGAAACAGAACGTCGTGGCTGATGCCTTATCCAGATTACCACAGACTTCCCAGGTTAACACTTTGACACCTACTCAGCATAGCTCCGAGAGCTCTCCCGAGAACCTTATACCGAGCGTAGAGTCACCCATCAATGTATTCAAGAATCAAATACTTTTGAACATTGATGATTGTTCGACATACCAATTTAAGATTGTTTTCCAGGCTTCCATCGTCATATTATTACAGAACCTTCTTATGACGAACAGAAAATGCTCTATATTCTCAAACGTTACTTGAATCCATCAGTTATCAATGGTATTAAAACACCAGAAAACGTGATGGGAAGAATTCAAAACGTCTATCCAAACCACTTCCTTCAGTACAAATGCCGATTCACTCAACGAATCGTGGACGACGTTATTTCAGAAGCGGACCAGGAAAGAATAATTATCGATACCCATAACAGAGCACATAGGAATGATAAAGAAAACAAGATTCAAATATTGGAAAAATATTATTTCCCCAGAATGTCCAGCAAAATAAGAAAGATTATTAAACTGTGTTCTACATGTAAGAAGAGCAAGTATGAGAGGCATCCCAATGAACCTTGTCTGGGTCAGACTCCCATACCTCGATATCCGGGACATATTGTTCATCTTGATATTTTCTGCACCGACAAGAGACTAATTCTGACATCGCTTGACAAGTTTTCTAAATACGTCAAGGTGAAATTATTGGACAGTAGGTCAACAGAGGCCACAAGGAAACCTCTTAGGGAAATCTTATTCTCCTATGGAGTACCAAAGCATGTAGTGATGGATAATGAACCCGCACTGAATTCCAGCTCGATACTTTTCATGATGAGAGACGAAATGGGAATAGATGTTGTCACTACCCCATCGTATAAAAGTGAGGTAAACGGTCAGATAGAGCGTTTCCACTCGACTCTCGCAGAAATCATGCGCTGTCTGAAAAGCGATGGAACTTCTAGAAGTTTTGAAGAGCTATTGGAAAGGGCCGTCAACGAATACAATCACTCTGTTCACTCTACAGTGAATAGGAAACCCGTTGATTTGTATTTCGGACGAACGGTAGATTTTTCACCACAGGATATCGAAACCGTAAGGAGGAACACTATTGAGCGACTGGAATCGAAACAGGCTAAGGATTTAGAATATCATAATAGAAACAGACATCCAGCAAAGGAATATGTCCCTGGACAAGTAGTTTATGTGAAAAGGAATAAGCGATTAGGTACAAAATTGAGTGATCGGTTTGGAGAAGAAGTAGTGAAAGAAAACCGTAATACCACTATTTTGACCGAAAGCGGCAGGGTTATTCACAAATACCACATTAGGAACTAATACCACCAATAATTATTACAGACTACTACTTGGACGCGCCTTGGGCGACTTCAGCATTATGGACTATTCAAACGCAAGACTAATAACTATTCAGAACGGAATTGCTCGTAGACAAAATGGGACATTCAAGATCATCCATTCAATCGACATTACGCAGTACAAGAATCTTACCTTGGATATTGAATACCTGCTTGACAAAAACGTTACATATAATCATCCGCTCCGTCCGTTTATAAGGCAACAGATAAATGATATCAATGGGATCCTAAATCGCCTTAGTCCAAGCAGGAAGCAGCGGTCGATAGACTTTATCGGCAGTGCTTGGAAATGGATTGCGGGAACTCCCGATAGCCACGATTTCGAAGTCTTGGAGCAAAAGATCGGGAACATTTTGGAAAATAATAACAGGCAGTTAATTATAAATAGACTCGTATCAGAAAGAATATCAGAAATTACAAATGTCACAAATGAAATCATAAAAAGAAAAAAGGAAGGATGGAATGACGAAACTGCCAATAATCTTGAAAGAAAATTAATTTTGATAGAAAAAGAACTAAAAAATATTGAATTAGCTATTCAGTGGGCCAAGGCCGATATAATTAACACTTTTATCCTTTCGGAGATTGAAATAGAAGAAATTAATAACATTTTCAAAAATTATAATATCCCAGTTTATAATATAGAAGAACTACTAACTTTTGGAAGCGTAAAAATTGTAACAAATAAAAAAGAAATTTTATGCATCTTAAGTATTCCAATAACTATGAAGGATGTTTGTAACGTTTATTTAGCAAAGGCAGTTAAGTCGAGAAATCTGATAGATAAAATAGAATACCAAAATATATTACAATGTAACAATTCAATATTTGCTATAAAGGATAAATGTAAAAAATACTATGATCTGACAATATGTCATAGAAATAGCCTAATAGAATTAAGAGATGATTTTTGTATAACTAGTTTGTTTAAAAATAGAATAGGGAATTGCACTCAAGTCAACAACGAGCATGTTCCTGCGGTCGAAGAGATCGGAACGGATCTAATACTCCTAAACCAATACCAAGGCACCATCAGCTTAAACAAAGAGATGTCTTATTTGAACGGGACGTATTCCATCAAGCACTTAAACAGCACAATCGAAATAGATGGCAGACAATATCACTCAAAGGAAATTACTGGTAACAAACCCCTTCCTGCATTCCTACAACCAAAGAGTTTTGACGAAAGGGTGGAAGAAGTGATATCTCTGGAACTTCTCAAACAACTTAACACCAAAAACATAAAAAGATTGGATATCCTGGAAGTAAGAAATCTGTCAACAATTGGAATATGTGGCTTCGCTGTATCTGTTCTGATGATAATAACAATATTCCTGCTGAGAGGAAAACTTCATAAACCTACCAGAAAAACCATCGCTACCCCAGATGAGACCGAGATGACAGAAAATGGGGAAGGTCCTGAAGTAAAACAACCTACCACTTCTAAGGACTCCAAAGCTTCAAGCATCTACAACATACATTCGTTCTAGACAATCGGGACGATTGTATTTAAGAGGGGAGGAGTTAACACCACAAATATTCAAATCTCACAAATGTATCATCATGGACAGCAACGACAACAACAACAGCAATAACTAAATCAAATGCGCGTGTTATAATGCTGACATGCAGTTTCCCACAGAATGACCAGAAGGTATTCCAGACGACACACGAGCCGGTGTCCAATAACAATACAGGTGTGGGAACATGCAAAGTGCAGTAGCAACGGTGCAGTGCGATGAGTATAAGTTTAGGGTAGTTTTAGTTATTATTCGCTTTTTAACTTTGAATCTCAAATAAAACGGATGTTGCTCAAAAGCGCTAGCTTGCGAGACAACATATTTTTTAAATAAAAACTTACAAATAAATATATACTTTATGGGGTCTAAAATGTATATTTCGAGGTGGCAAAATTAATATACCCTCCATACTATGGTGGAGGGTATAAACAAAAATTAAAAAAAAACCGTGGCAAGTTTTGCAAAACTATACCTACTATCGGGATGTCCCGTTATATGGTGGCTATAAAAATCTGATCAGTCAAACTTCATGTTCAATACTAAAAATTTTGCTCAAACTATTTATTATTCTCAATTTCAAAACTCTTAGCAAAAGTCTCGTCAATTAAAATAGGCTGAATCTTAATTTCAACAGGCGGATGGTTAAATGGTTTTTAAATCGGCTTAGAACTTTACGCTAGTCAAGGATATATATACATTATTGGGTCTCCGATGAATATATGGAGGTGTTACAATATGGAATGACAAAATGTAATATACCCTCCTCCTGTCATCTTTTAATTCTTTGTATAATTTCTGCAAATATGCTGACAAATAAAAGGTTGATGTTTGTCAAAAAGATACACCTTTCCAGCTATTAATTTTGAAACATATTTTACGTGTTTTTCGCTTTTCAGGTGCTCCCTACTATTTGCATCCTGTATGCACTTAAATAAATGGAATGTGCGGATTTGAGATTTCCTTAACTGGGTACAAGAGTAATGTACATATTTTTTATAATATACATGATACTTTCCTTTCGTGAAATGTTGACAAAAATGAAATATAATAACTGCTAAGAAAAACAAGTAAAAAAGCAGTAAGTTCGGCCGGGCCGAACTTTGAATACCCTCCACCATTTAGAAAGAATTAGAAAATATTCAAAAAAAATAAAATCCATTAAAATTTCTGTTAAAATCTTTAAAATACCTAATATCGGAAGGTGCCGATATATGGGGGGACATACGCTATTGTGGACCTATTTAGACAAATCTATGTCTGGGGGTAAAGCACTCACAAGGAACTCCTTGTGTGGATTTTCAGATAATTCCATTGGGAAATATGGCTAACATCATCAAAATACCGAATATCGGGGGGTACAGTTATGTGGGGGATATAGATTTGTGAAAGGTTATGCAGATATTGCCAAACCATTGACCGAACTATTGAGAGGGGAGGAAGGAAGAATTTCTAAAGCATCCTCCAACCAAATTCCCGTAACTTTGGGTGAAAATGCTATAAGGGCATTCAACGAATTAAGAAATGCACTAGTATCACAGGAAGTATTATTGTCGTATCCTGATTTTCAGGAAGAATTCGAATTAACTGCCGATGCTTCTAATGTGGCTTTGGGTGCAGTGCTTAGTCAGAAAGGCAAACCCATTGCATTTATTTCACGAACACTGAGTAAATCGGAAGAGAATTATGCCACAAATGAAAGGGAAATGCTGGCAATCATATGGGCTCTATCTTCTTTAAGAAATTACCTATACGGTACCAGGAAAGTGATCATTTATACCGATCACCAGCCCCTGACTTACGCGCTGAGCAGCAGGAATACTAATTCAAAGATGAAAAGATGGAAGTGTATTCTCGAAGAATATGACTATGAACTGAGATATAAACCAGGGAAACAGAACGTCGTGGCTGATGCCTTATCCAGATTACCACAGACTTCCCAGGTTAACATTTTGACACTTACTCAGCATAGCTCCGAGAGCTCTCCCGAGAACCTTATACCGAGCGTAGAGTCACCCATCAATGTATTCAAGAATCAAATACTTTTGAACATTGATGATTGTTCGACATACCAATTTAAGATTGTTTTCCAGGCTTCCATCGTCATATTATTACAGAACCTTCTTATGACGAACAGAAAATGCTCTATATTCTCAAACGTTACTTGAATCCATCAGTTATCAATGGTATTAAAACACCAGAAAACGTGATGGGAAGAATTCAAAACGTCTATCCAAACCACTTCCTTCAGTACAAATGCCGATTCACTCAACGAATCGTGGACGACGTTATTTCAGAAGCGGACCAGGAAAGAATAATTATCGATACCCATAACAGAGCACATAGGAATGATAAAGAAAACAAGATTCAAATATTGGAAAAATATTATTTCCCCAGAATGTCCAGCAAAATAAGAAAGATTATTAAACTGTGTTCTACATGTAAGAAGAGCAAGTATGAGAGGCATCCCAATGAACCTTGTCTGGGTCAGACTCCCATACCTCGATATCCGGGACATATTGTTCATCTTGATATTTTCTGCACCGACAAGAGACTAATTCTGACATCGCTTGACAAGTTTTCTAAATACGTCAAGGTGAAATTATTGGACAGTAGGTCAACAGAGGCCACAAGGAAACCTCTTAGGGAAATCTTATTCTCCTATGGAGTACCAAAGCATGTAGTGATGGATAATGAACCCGCACTGAATTCCAGCTCGATACTTTTCATGATGAGAGACGAAATGGGAATAGATGTTGTCACTACCCCATCGTATAAAAGTGAGGTAAACGGTCAGATAGAGCGTTTCCACTCGACTCTCGCAGAAATCATGCGCTGTCTGAAAAGCGATGGAACTTCTAGAAGTTTTGAAGAGCTATTGGAAAGGGCCGTCAACGAATACAATCACTCTGTTCACTCTACAGTGAATAGGAAACCCGTTGATTTGTATTTCGGACGAACGGTAGATTTTTCACCACAGGATATCGAAACCGTAAGGAGGAACACTATTGAGCGACTGGAATCGAAACAGGCTAAGGATTTAGAATATCATAATAGAAACAGACATCCAGCAAAGGAATATGTCCCTGGACAAGTAGTTTATGTGAAAAGGAATAAGCGATTAGGTACAAAATTGAGTGATCGGTTTGGAGAAGAAGTAGTGAAAGAAAACCGTAATACCACTATTTTGACCGAAAGCGGCAGGGTTATTCACAAATACCACATTAGGAACTAATACCACCAATAATTATTACAGACTACTACTTGGACGCGCCTTGGGCGACTTCAGCATTATGGACTATTCAAACGCAAGACTAATAACTATTCAGAACGGAATTGCTCGTAGACAAAATGGGACATTCAAGATCATCCATTCAATCGACATTACCCAGTACAAGAATCTTACCTTGGATATTGAATACCTGCTTGACAAAAACGTTACATATAATCATCCGCTCCGTCCGTTTATAAGGCAACAGATAAATGATATCAATGGGATCCTAAATCGCCTTAGTCCAAGCAGGAAGCAGCGGTCGATAGACTTTATCGGCAGTGCTTGGAAATGGATTGCGGGAACTCCCGATAGCCACGATTTCGAAGTCTTGGAGCAAAAGATCGGGAACATTTTGGAAAATAATAACAGGCAGTTAATTATAAATAGACTCGTATCAGAAAGAATATCAGAAATTACAAATGTCACAAATGAAATCATAAAAAGAAAAAAGGAAGGATGGAATGACGAAACTGCCAATAATCTTGAAAGAAAATTAATTTTGATAGAAAAAGAACTAAAAAATATTGAATTAGCTATTCAGTGGGCCAAGGCCGATATAATTAACACTTTATCCTTTCGGAGATTGAAATAGAAGAAATTAATAACATTTTCAAAAATTATAATATCCCAGTTTATAATATAGAAGAACTACTAACTTTTGGAAGCGTAAAAATTGTAACAAATAAAAAGAAATTTTATGCATCTTAAGTATTCCAATAACTATGAAGGATGTTTGTAACGTTTATTTAGCAAAGGCAGTTAAGACGAGAAATCTGATAGATAAAATAGAATACCAAAATATATTACAATGTAACAATTCAATATTTGCTATAAAGGATAAATGTAAAAAATACTATGATCTGACAATATGTCATAGAAATAGCCTAATAGAATTAAGAGATGATTTTTGTATAACTAGTTTGTTTAAAAATAGAATAGGGAATTGCACTCAAGTCAACAACGAGCATGTTCCTGCGGTCGAAGAGATCGGAACGGATCTAATACTCCTAAACCAATACCAAGGCACCATCAGCTTAAACAAAGAGATGTCTTATTTGAACGGGACGTATCTCATCAAGCACTTAAACAGCACAATCGAAATAGATGGCAGACAATATTACTCAAAGGAAATTACTGGTAACAAACCCCTTCCTGCATTCCTACAACCAAAGAGTTTTGACGAAAGGGTGGAAGAAGTGATATCTCTGGAACTTCTCAAACAACTTAACACCAAAAACATAAAAAGATTGGATATCCTGGAAGTAAGAAATCTGTCAACAATTGGAATATGTGGCTTCGCTGTATCTGTTCTGATGATAATAACAATATTCCTGCTGAGAGGAAAACTTCATAAACCTACCAGAAAAACCATCGCTACCCCAGATGAGACCGAGATGACAGAAAATGGGGAAGGTCCTGAAGTAAAACAATCTACCACTTCTAAGGACTCCAAAGCTTCAAGCATCTACAACATACATTCGTTCTAGACAATCGGGACGATTGTATTTAAGAGGGGAGGAGTTAACACCACAAATATTCAAATCTCACAAATGTATCATCATGGACAGCAACGACAACAACAACAGCAATAACTAAATCAAATGCGCGTGTTATAATGCTGACATGCAGTTTCCCACAGAATGACCAGAAGGTATTCCAGACGACACACGAGCCGGTGTCCAATAACAATACAGGTGTGGGAACATGCAAAGTGCAGTAGCAACGGTGCAGTGCGATGAGTATAAGTTTAGGGTAGTTTTAGTTATTATTCGCTTTTTAACTTTGAATCTCAAATAAAACGGATGTTGCTCAAAAGCGCTAGCTTGCGAGACAACATATTTTTTAAATAAAAACTTACAAATAAATATATACTTTATGGGGTCTAAAATGTATATTTCGAGGTGGCAAAATTAATATACCCTCCATACTATGGTGGAGGGTATAAACAAAAATTAAAAAAAAACCGTGGCAAATTTTGCAAAACTATACCTACTATCGGGATGTCCCGTTATATGGTGGCTATAAAAAATCTGATCAGTCAAACTTCATGTTCAATACTAAAAATTTTGCTCAAACTATTTATTATTCTCAATTTCAAAACTCTTAGCAAAAGTCTCGTCTAATTAAAATAGGCTGAATCTTAATTTCAACAAGCGGATGGTTAAATGGTTTTTAAATCGGCTTAGAACTTTACGCTAGTCAAGGATATATATACATTATTGGGTCTCCGATGAATATATGGAGGTGTTACAATATGGAATGACAAAATGTAATATACCCTCCTCCTGTCATCTTTTAATTCTTTGTATAATTTCTGCAAATATGCTGACAAATAAAAGGTTGATGTTTGTCAAAAAGATACACCTTTCCAGCTATTAATTTTGAAACATATTTTACGTGTTTTTCGCTTTTCAGGTGCTCCCTACTATTTGCATCCTGTATGCACTTAAATAAATGGAATGTGCGGATTTGAGATTTCCTTAACTGGGTACAAGAGTAATGTACATATTTTTTATAATATACATGATTCTTTCCTTTCGTGAAATGTTGACAAAAATGAAATATAATAACTGCTAAGAAAAACAAGTAAAAAAGCAGTAAGTTCGGCCGGGCCGAACTTTGAATACCCTCCACCATTTAGAAAGAATTAGAAAATATTCAAAAAAAATAAAATCCATTAAAATTTCTGTTAAAATCTTTAAAATACCTAATATCGGAAGGTGCCGATATATAGGGGGACATACGCTATTGTGGACCTATTTAGACAAATCTATGTCTGGGGGTAAAGCACTCACAAGGAACTCCTTGTGTGGATTTTCAGATAATTCCATTGGGAAATATGGCTAACATCATCAAAATACCGAATATCGGGGGGTACAGTTATGTGGGGGATATACGATATCGTGACCTATATAGACAATTCTTTTTGAGGGGGTAAAATTCCCACAAGGGACTCCTTTTGTGGAATTTTAGACAATTCCATTGAAAAATGTGGATAAAATCATCAAAATACCAAAAATCGGGGGTACCGTTATATGGGGGCTATACGATATCGTGGACCTATATAGATAATTCTCTGCCGAGGTATAAAGTACCCACAAGGAATTACTTATGTGGATTTTCAGACAATTCCATTGAAAATGTGGCTAACATCATCAAAATACCGAATATCGGGGGGTACCGTTACATGGGGGCTATACGATATCGTGGACCTATATGGACAATTCTCTGCCGAGGTATAAAGTACCTACAAGGAACTCCTTGTGTGGATTTTCAGACAATTCCGTTGAAAAATGTGGGTAAAATCATCAAAATACCGAATATCGGGGGGTTCCTTTATATGGGGGCTATACGATATCGTGGACCGATATAGCCCATCTTCGAACTTGACCTGCCTGCAGACAAAAGAGAGATCTGTGCAAAAATTTAGCTTCCTATCTTAATTCGTTTAGACTCTAGCGTGATTACAACAGACGGACAGACGGACGGACAGGGCTAAATCGTCTTAGAATTTTACGCTGATCAAGAATATATATACTTTGTTGGGTCTAAAATGATTATTTCGATGAGTTACAAACGGAATGACGAGATTAATATACCCTCCATACCTTTTTTGGTGGAGGGTATAAAAAAACAAAATCAGGATGGGTCGACTATAACATACCCTTAATAAGAGTACAGGGAGGAGGAGTGATTTCATGAAATGTGTTTAGGCATTGTATGGAAAACACATTTAAATATTTCTTTTAACAATGATAAGAAAAATTCACATTTATGCTTCTAATAGTTTTGAGAAATGTTCTTAAAACTCCCCCAACATCAAGTTAAAAGTATTCTTATAGCGAATTTTAAATAGTACGCCACGGGTGAAATCAACTCAATGTTTTTCAAATATTTCTCTGCCATACATTTTGCTCTTGCCTAAAGCTTAAAAATTAATTACTTGCAATGAAAAGTGCGGACAAAAAAATCTCTTACCATATTATTTTACTTTAAAGCAAAACCAGCTATTAATCATATTATTTTCCAGGCCAAGCGAGGGGCGAGGAGCAACATTGCGGAGGATGCAAAGAAAACAAATCCTTTTTTTAGGTTAAAGGTCATTTAATCTAAAAACCGTAATTCAATATCATCTGCTCGTTTAGCGGGCGAGTAGAGTAAATATTAGTTCCCTCCTAGTCATCCCCCCACCCGTTCGACGATTCAACGATGTTATGGCCAACATGTGAGCCACGATATAATATTTTCACAAAGTCCTAGGAACAAACTGTTCATTACTCATCATTACCAACCAACACATATAGATTTCGTTTTATTTTTTCGAATCTCACGCAGACAGACACACATGTATGAATATACACAGCTTTAGCGTATCCTCTAAACTAAATTATGGAAAATCCAGCAAACATTTTGATTGAAAAGGAGAAACGGATTTTATTGAAATTTCAATGGCTATTAAAATAATCATTTTGTGATTACATTTTCCAGGACGAATAAAGTTGAGGTGGATTTGTAAAAGAATATGATTTTAAGGACTTTCAATGTGAATTAAACTAAAATGTCTCTGAAAGGACTTTTGGTGCCATAATCTTTGGTTTTTAAACAAATACACCCAAGATATTAATATTTAAAAATCTTAATCACTACTTCATGGGCTGGGGTCCCTTAAGCTCTGGATATGACAACGTGTTCCTTTACATCCCACCTATATTCGAAATTTACGATTTTCGACGGTAACCACTCTCTTGTGCTGATGTAATGATAATGCTACTTTAATACTACCCTTAATTTCATTGGCGGGAAATCCCACCTCGCATTGGAAGTTGACGACCTACTTCATTCTCACCACCCTCCTTTGCTCTTTGATCGGTCTGGGATTTTTCTCTGGGATATTTTTCATAGACACCTTGACACTGCCTGGACTGCGGGGAGAGACAATGGTCCTTGGAGTAATTGTGAGATCTTTTAACTTCATTTGACTTTGTAGAGTTTGTGTTTGGCTTCATTCTCTGGTCTGACATCGGCGAGATCGCGAGCTTGAATGTACTCAAGACTTCCTTTACTTCTTTCGGTCTGTAGGGTGAATTTTTGCTCCTGCATAGCCTTAACCACACCACTGGGAATATGCTTGATTAGTGGGTCTTTACAGGTCTTTGTGTAAGGCCAATCAGTAAACTATTTATGAGTCTCCTTCGTTATCTTCTGTACACCATGCCTGAATATTATCGTACTTATTACAATGTTGGTCATTAAACTTAGTCAGAGAAATAAAGGGCTGTGGCTCGTTTCCCGACCTTCGGCCTTTCGGCCGGCCACATTCTCAGCAGAAGGGTTTTGGCGGCAAAGTGTCCGTCTGTTCTACAATGACGACAGATCACAGCGGGATTTATCGTGTGTTTTTTCCGAATCAATTCGTGATAGTGGTCTCTGGTAATACTTGATGTGGTTGGTAGATTCTCAGCCATCTCCTGGCCGATCAGATCGGTAAAATGCTTTTGCTTGATACAGATACTCAAGTAAGATATTCTTAACAAGTAAAAAAATCAGTAAGTTCGGCCGGGCTGAATTTCGAATACCCTCCACCATTTGGAACTAATTTGACAATTTTCAAAAAAATAAAATCCGTTGAAAATTCTGTGAAAATCTTACAAATAACAATTATAAATTTTATATTGAGGCACATGCGAAGACGTGGACCTGCATAGAAAATTTTTGTCATAGGGAGGTACCGTTATATCGGGACTATACGAAGACCTAGACCTGCATAGACAATTTTCCTGTAGTACCTATTAAGAAATTCAAATATGAAATTTCAAACAATTTCTGTGAATATTTTACCTAAAATTATTCAAATATCGAATATATGGAGGTACTGATATATGGGGCTTATACGAAGACCTGGACCTACATAGACAATGTTTTGTCATAGACTTTCCATTACGAACTCTAAATACGAAATTTGATACAACTCTGGTGAATAATGTCGCTAAAATCATCAAAATACCGAATATTGGGAGGTACCGTTATATGGAGGCTATACGAAGACGTTGGCCTGCATACGCAATTTCTTGCCATAGGCTATAGTACCCATTACGGATTCTAAAATTTAAAACAACTGCGGTGAATAATGTTCCTAAAATCGTCAAAATATCGATCGAAATATTTTTTCAACTCGATTCGACAGGCATTTATAACTACAGGAGCTCCAATCTGTATTATTACATGGATATGGAAAGCTACGGCTGCAATAGACCTTAATAAGTACTCTTGCAAATCTACAATAAGTACTCAAGTTTAATCAACAAGGATAGACCAGGCTACGGCTGCAGGAGACCTTAATGAGTAATCACGCAGGATCTACAGGGATAGCATGAGATCATATTAGGGATATACAAGGCTTCGTCTGCGGAAGACCTTTTAAGAACTCAAGCAGGATCTACAAAGATATTCTAGCCTATTTCTGCAAGAGACCCTAATAATTAAGGATATACAAGGATATGCTAGTCTACGTCTGTGAGTGACCTTATTAGCTACTCAAGCAGGAACTACGGGGATATGCAAATCTACGTCTACTCAAACATAATCTACGAGGAAATCCCACGTTGCGTCTGCGAGAGACCTTAACAGTACATAAGCAAGATCTACTAGGATATGCTAGGCAACGTCTGCGAGAGTTCTTAATAAATATTCAATCAGGATATGCTAGGCTTCTTTTCCATGAAATCTGAATAAGCATTCAAGCAGGATCTACCAGGATATGCAAGGCTACATCTGTGAGAGACCTTAATAAGTACTCAATCAGTATATACGAGTATATGCCAGCCTACGTCTGCGAGAGACCTTAACAAGTACTAAAGCGGAATCTATGAGAATATGCAAGAATATGCAAGCTAATAAGAACTCCAATATGATCTGCAAGGATATGCCAGGATTCTAAGGATACTACAGCGTTTCAAGGATTCATGACTTCGTAACCTACTCTAAGGAAGGAAGTCTAAGGTTAACTCTACTTTAGTCACTTAGCGTCAATCGGTTTTCACTGTTCGCCTGACTTTCACTGACTGTTCCAATTCTGCCATCGTAAACACTTTTATAGTTGGTTCCACCACGTGCCGAGCGGTGGAGTAACGGCAACTTGTTGGGCTCCTCACCGCCATTGGTGGTGATGAATGGGATACCTCTAGTTTATTAAAAACTCTCGGTCTTTTTGGATTTTTTTCCAAGGGAAGGTATTTGCATCCTAATTCCGGGAAAGACGAACACGGAGGCTCAGATATTTGACCCGAAAATCGGGGTCGAAGATCCGGGACCCGTTCCTACTAAACCGATATGGACAATATAGCTAATGCCTATCCAACATGTGGTCAAATGAGTATTCATATAAATCGGTTCAGGAGTTGTATCAAATTTATTTAATTACTTGGACCCGATTTTTTTGGAAAATTCCTCAAGAGTAAAATCCGCAAATGAGTCGGAAAAATCTATACTAAATTATAGGCTCCATCCTGTCCAAAATGCTACAATCCTCTACCTAAAACATTCGGATAGTCCGGATTCAAAAACCCATATCTCTGGATCGAAGAAAGATAAGGTTATAATGGAAACTTTAATTTTCGACTTTGGGAGATTTTTAAAAAATCCGGAGACAAAAAGTCAATAATTTTTACACAATTCCCGAACTACTCGTTTGATAGGTTTATCATTAGCTTTCAATACCTTCATTATACCCTCCACCTTGGAAAGGAGGGTATATTAACTTTGTCATTCCGTTTGTAACATCCTTAAATATTCGTTGTAGACCCCATAAGGTATATATATTCATAATCAGTCGATTTAACGATGTCCGTCTGTCTGTTTGTCTGTCTATAGCCCCCATATAAAGGTACCTCCCGATATTCGGTAATTTAATCAATGTTGCCACATTTTTTCACTGATTTGTCTAAGAATTGGTATTTGTAGGTCATAATGGGTCCTAGTTCGTGTGGCGAAACGTTGTAGGTATAGGTCCACGATTTAACCCCCATATAACCGTACCTCCCGATATTCGGCATTTTAATGGTTTTTGCCACATTTCTTCCCGGATTTGTCTAAAATTGGTATTTATGGGCCAGAATGGGTCCTAGTTCGTGTGGTGAAACATTGTATGTGTAGGTACACGTTTTGGTATAGTCCCCTTTGGCTATAGGCTCCTTTGACGAAACATTGCATGTATAGGTCCACGATTTGGTATAGCCCTCATATAACCGTAACTCCCAAAATTCGGCATTTTAATGGTTTCTGCCACATTTCTTCCCGGATTTGTCTAGAAATTGGTATTTGTTGGTCTTAATGGGTTCTAGCTCTTTGGCGAAACACTATATTTCTTTATTTCTTTATTTCTTTATTCTATTCATACTTAATACTAAAGCCTCCAAGGCCAATTAATTGTATTAATAAGGTACTCAATACCAAGTAGAAAAAATTCAAAATAACTTATAATTAACTATAACATTATTAATTAAAAAACAAATTATAAAAGGCTCCCCAGTCAAAACTACAAAAAAAAACAAAAGTAAAAAAATGAGTCAAAAGAGGCAAAATAACCAACAACAAGCAATTAAATTTTTTAAGAAAGGTGAACAATAAAGACGACGATAAGAATAATTAAAAAATTATTATTTAATAATTAAAAAAGTGTAAAATGAAGAAAATAAAAGCTCAAAACAACGAAAAAATAAAACTAATTGGGATATATACCGGGATGCAGGACATGATTCAACACTTTCAAACGAAAGGCATTATTAGAATGGGAAAAAATTCTAAGCTCAATAGGTAGATAATTCCACAAGCGTGCAATACGTACAATAAAAGACTTTTCAAATGTTAAGTTATTTATTCTGGGTATTAATATCTGAGTACTCCTAGTTGACCTGAAAAAACTGAACATGTTAGCCAGAAACCTAGGAACACCACCTCTGATAGTTTTGTAAAAATAATGCAATAACTTAACAGATAAAAATTGCTCAAAAGAAACTCCCAGGAAATCTGTAACAAAATTTGAGATATGATCACGTTTCTTCAAGCCATACACAAATCTTACGATAGCATTAACTACACGCTTAACTCTTAAACAAATACAATTTATTGTACCAGAAACCAGCTCGAGCCCATAATTGATATGAGGCATTAAAAGAGCATTCGCCAACCTCTTTTTAACCCACAATGGTAAAAATAAATTAGTACCATATAATCTACGAATAATAGCAAAAACTCGTCTCTGAACGGAATCGACATGAGTCTCAAAAGAAAGTTTCTCATCTACTAAAATACCCAGCATTCTGTGACAGCTTACAAAACTAATTAGATTACCATCGAGAGCAATATTTAGATTATATGCATTACTGCCAAACTTAATAGCCTTTGTCTTTGACGGATTCAATACCAGACAATGTTCAAAACACCACTGTCCAACATGAACAAGACAATTATTAATTTCACTTTCAAAAGCTATAGGATTAATATTAGAATTGGTAAAAACGAGAAACACATCATCCGCATATAAGAGAGGAGTGCAATTTACACCATTGCAACATTCAGAGAGGTTATTGACATATAAAATGAAAAACAAAGGACCTAATACGGAGCCCTGCGGAACACCACACGAAAGCAATGCCACATTTGAGGATCTGCCATTGTAATAAACAAATTGGGATCTACCAGACAAATATGATAAAATAAGATTACAAGCTGTCTCAGAAAAATCGAACTCATACATCAGTTTACTGAGGTCCATATGTATAGGTCCACGTTTTTGTATAGCCCCATATAGCCGTATTTCCCGTTATTCGGTATTTTGATGATTTTTGGCACATTTTCCCATGAATATGTCTAAAAATTGGTATATGTGGGTCATAATGGGCTCTAATGTTTCCTTTACCCTAAGGTGGAGGGTATTAAAAGTTTGGCCCGGCTGAACTTTATGTTTTTTTACTTGTTTTCAATATCGATTTAGTAGGTCCTAACCCGGGTCTTGTACCCAGACTTTCGAATCAAATATCCGGGTCCGTCACCCAAGAAACCATAATTTTCCGAATCAGAGTGCATAAATATACGTCTGGAGAAATATTAAAAAAAAATTAGACAATTTTTACCAAACTAGAATTAAGCCTTTCTCAATCTCTTAGAAATATTTTTCAGGGACTATAGAATCCATTATAGTGGAAGTTTTTAAAATGTTCGTCCCAGTCTCGATATCTGCAGCATCGGAAAATCTTTTCACCTGATTATCTTCAATAATTTCAGTTTAGCTCGCAAAACGTTCAATTTGTCTCTGTTGTAGTTGTTGTTGTTGCTGCCACATTAAAGCTTCGCGTGGAACATTGTCCATAAACATTCCATCGATGTGTCATGCAATCTATAGTGGCATGGCATGGTATGTGCACATATGGTGGTCTGACTATGCCACATAGAATATATACTTTTTTTATAGCCGCAAGCATCATAATATGTTTATGCATTTGTAACGTTATCATGGCGAGATACCACAATTGTCTTCGTCTAATGCCGCTCTAACCCCCGTCCCACCACCTCCACCATCACACGAAACAGTAGCAACCAGAACAGCAGTCAAATAAAGCACTGTGTTCCGGCTCAGTTCTTGGCGTGTGGTGGCAAAAAAAGGAAGAGAGAGAGGGAGAGAGTGAAAAAAGAAACACCGACACTCACACAAAAAGACAGTATTAAAAGCAACAACATATCCTCTCGTTTGTATCCTCTAACAATTCGAATAATGCCACAAACAATTCTGGGTATTTCTGAGAGTGTGTGCGAGTGTATGTGTGCATTCGAATGTATTGTGTAACTGTGTGGGTTAAAGTATATATGTGTATGGAAAAAAAGTATAAGTGTACACAAATGTATTTTGTTTCCTATGAAGGCTAGAAGTAGTCGAATGAATACCATGCCATAGAATGCCATGTGTGCGGAGGAGTCGAAGCGTGGAAGTAACAACTTGTTTATGTCCTTGAGCTGAATTCCTTAGAATGCAACAACATCCAGAACAACAACAACCACCATAACAAATCAGACATTAAAGTTAAGAACTGGCTTTAAGATTTCTATCGTTGCAGCTAACAAATGCGAATAACCATAAAATACTCCATTAAAGCAATTTATGCCTAAAAACTTTAAAATACCTGAAAAGGGTGAATAAATTAAGGCGAGATTTTGTTTTTGCGGAGACCGAGAGGCAATTATGTTTTGCAATATAGAGACGGGCTAGAGAGTCTACAAACGTCTATAGAGACGGTCTTCACTTAATCTATCGAAACGGCCTTCGGATCGTCTATAGAAGACGAAGCCATCAGCTCGTCTACAGGAGGCGAAGCCTTCAGCTCTTCTATAGGAGACAAAGCCTTCAGCTCTTCCACAGGAGACGAAGCCTTCAGCTCTTCTATAGGAGACGAAGCTTTCATCTCGTCTATATTAGGCGAAGCCTTCAGCTCGTCTATAGGAGACGAAGCCTTCAGCTCGTCTATTGGAGAGACGGAGCCTTCTGCTCGTCTATTGGAGAGACGGAGCCTTCAGCTCGTCTATTGGAGAGATGGAGCCTTCAGCTCGTCTATTGGGGAGGCGGAGCCTTCTGTTAGTCTATTGGGAAGGCGGAGACTTCAGCCAGTATATTGAAGAGACTGAGCTTTCAGCTTGTCTATGGAGAATGGGCCTTCAGCTTTTCTATGGAGACTGAGCCTTCAGCTCGTCTATGGAGACGAAGCCTTCAGCTTGTCTATGGAGACAAAGCCTTCAGCTCGTCTATGGAGAAGGAGCCTTCAGCTCGTCTATTGGAGAGACGGAGCCTTGATCTCGACTATTGGAGAGACGGATCTTTAGCTCGTCTATTGGAGAGACGGAGCCTTCAGCTCGTCTATTGGAGAGACGGAGCCTTCAGCTCGTCCATTGGAGAGACGGGGCCTTCAGCTCATCTATTGGAGAGACGGAGCCTTCAGCTCGTCTATTGGGGAGACGTAACCTTGAGCTTCTCTATAGGAGAAGGGCTGCATCAGCTCGTCTATAGGAGAAGGGCCTCATCTGCTCGTCTCATCATGAAGTCGTCTGTAGAAGACGGGCTTCATCAGCCTCTCGTCAATAGAGACCCGCCCGTCTATAGGGACCCTCTCCACCTGGTCTATAGAGATTCTCTCTAGCTGGTCTGTAGAGACTCTTTCCAGTTTGCCTTTAAAGACTCTCTCCAGCTCGTCTATCGAGACTCTCTCCAGCTTGCCTATGGAGACTCTCTCCAGCTTGCCTATGGAGACTCTCTCCAGCTTGCCTATGGAGACTCTCTCCAGCTCGCCTATGGAGACTCTCTTCAGCTCGCCTATGGAGACTCGATCCAGCTCGCCTCGGCTATAGAGACTCTCTCTGGCTCGCCTATAGAGACTCTCTCTAGCTCGCCCATAGAGACTCTCTCATGCTCGCCTATAGAGACTCTCTCTAGCTCGCCTATAGAGACTCTCTCTAGCTCGCCTACAGAGACTTTCTCCAGCTTGCATATAGAGACTCTCTCCTGATCGCCTGCTCGTATAAAATATCCCTTTACCAAGTCTATAAAAATCCTCTCCAGCTCATCCGAAAAGACTCCCTTTTCGCCTCTTCTATGAGACGGCCCTTATATTAGTCTTCTGAGAATTTTTTAGGCTTCAAAAAAGAGTAATACTTATCGCCACCCCCTTTCCCCATAGTGTTCACATAACATAAATTCAGCAGTAATTAAGTGGGTACGGTTGGGCACCATGCACACACATACCGGGCATATTTGCTGACATTTTGCCGCCAAACAATTTCGGTTTTGAACACTTTACAAAGGCTTTCAGACGCCTGTGCCACCTGAGGTGCTTTTCTCAACATTAAATTCAGTAATTGCTGCATGGCTGCAAGACATTAGCACATATTTGCTGCAACGCTGGAACTTCGAAGTCAACACCCAGGCATCTCTTTGTCACATCCTTAGGGTGGATGAGTGGCATTTCAGTATCTCACAAAATTGTGTGTCATTAACAGTTGGCTGGCCAACTTTTAGTTGGAGCTCGGTATTTTGAAGGCATAAAAAAGGATAAATGAAAAAATCGATAACGTTCTGAAAAACAATTGCCATTGAAATATAAGAAAAAAGGAAGAGTGTTTTCTGAGGGAGATAAATTAAAATAGCAAAAGACAGCTAGATCCTGGTGGAGGTCAGCTGGAGGAAATAAAAATCTCGGATTTTGATTAGACAACTGATCATTTTTTTAATACTAAAGGGTTTAATACCACTTTTTGGATTGAAAATCTCCTTTTCTTGTAGACTTCTTAATAAAAATTTAGAAATGACCTACACATACTCATACCTATCCTCTATCAGTTTTTAGCTCATTCACCCCATTATTATCTTTAATTTCCATCATTTGACAAAATTGATGACAAAAGCGAAATTTTCGCTCAATGGAATGGTGGCCCCATTATAGACACTTCTAATTTATGATACAATTAACGATGTCTGCGATTCGTTTTCAATTAAAGAATTCCTTTCTTAAGCATTCCCGCTCGCTGTGGAAGAAATGTTAAAATCAAAATCCAACACTGAAAATCATCTACGATGATGGCAATGTGGCGCCATTATTTGGTACTCAAAATTTAAAGAGAAGGCCATAATTTAAAGCTATTGAAATATTGAAGCTATAATATTTAAATTATGCAGAGCACAAATTCGGTTGCTGATGAAAAATTATGGTTATTGTTTTGGGGTTATAGGTCATTGATGTTAATGGAGTCAAACTGCGATTGGCCTTAGCTCAAATTAAATTTATATTCTACTCAATTAAATCACTTGATTTATGCGCATGACCGAGTAATTAAAATTGTTAAATAAAGAAATTGAGATTTAATAGGTATACCAGGATTGATAATAATCTGATAAAGTACGAATTAAGTATTACACATTGAAGAGTGCTGGCCTTCATTGTTTAGAATTTGAAAAATTTATATAATATGTGAAGTGCTGTTGCAAAGAGTACAAAAAAAACAAGTAAAAAAGCTGTAAGTTTGGCCGGGCCGAACTTGGAATACCCTCAACCATGTGGTACACATTTTGGCAATTTTCGAAAAAATAAAATCCGTTAAAAATTCTGTTAAAATCTTAAAAATACCGAATCTAGTCGTATATTAGGGTCTATACAACAACGTCGACCTGCATAGGTAACTTTTGTCATAAGCTATTACAATATTCAAATGCGAATCTTGAAAAAAATATGTTTATAATGTAGCTAGAATCATCAAAATACCGAATAGAGGGAGGTGCCATAGGGGTTATAAAACGTGGACCTGCAGAGACAATTTTCTGGCATAGGCTGTAGTACTCATTACGAAATTTAAATACCAAATTTGAAATAGTTCCGGTAAATAATGTCTCTAAATTCATCAAAATACCCAATATCGGGGGTACGGTTATATGGGAGCTATACGAAGACGTAGACCTGCACAGACAATTTTCTGTCATAGGCTGTAGCAATCATTACGAGCTCCAAATACCACATTTGGAATAGTTCCGGTAAATAATGTCTCTAAAATCAACAAATACCTCATATTAGGAAGCTAGAGTGATTTCACCAGACGGACGGACATTGCTAAATAGACATAGCATTTTATGCTGATCAAGAATATATTTACTTTGTGGGGTCTAAAATGAGGTGTTACAATTGGAATGAATAACTTAATATACCTTCTATACTATGGTGGAGGGGATAAAAATATATAAGAGCAGAAAATTTGAATGTCTGGAAATAAAAGACCAAAGGGCCCTCTTAGAGAAGGTCGGAATGCTTTCTCATAGAAGACCACAAGGTCTTCTCATACGGGACCAGAATGTTTTCTCATAGAAGACCAGAAGGTCTTCTCTTAGAAGACCAGTAGGTCCTCTCAAAAAGAAAGGAAGGTCTTCTCATAAAAGACGGGAAGGTCTTCTCATATACGACCAGAATGTCTTCTCATAGAAAACAAGACAGTGTTCTCATAGAAAACCAGAAGGTCTTCTTCTCAAAGAAGACCAGAAGGTCTTCTTCTCATAGACGACCGAAAGGTCTTCTTCTCACAGAAGACCGAAAGGTCTTCTTCTCATAGGAGACCGAAAGGTCTTCTTCTCATAGAAGACCGAAAGGTCTTCTGCTCATAGAAGACCGAAAGGTCTTCTCATAGAAGACCGAAAGGTCTTGTCATAGAAGACCGAAAGGTCTTGTCATAGAAAACCAGAAGGTCTTCTTCTCATAGAAGACCGAAACGTCTTCTCATAGAAGACCGAGAGGACTTCTCATAGAAGAGCGAAAGGACTTCTCATAGAAGACCGAAAGGACTTCTCATAGAAGACCGAAATGAATTCTCATAGAAGACAGAAAGGACTTCTAATAGAAGACCGAAAGGACTTCTCATAGAAGACCGAAAGGACTTCTCATAGAAGACCGAAAGGACTTCTCATAGAAGACCGAAAGGACTTCTTAAAGAAGATCGAAAGGACTTCTCATAGAAGACCGAAAGGACTTCTCATAGAAGTCCGAAAGGTCTTCTCATAGAAGTCCGAAAGGTCTTCTAATAGAAGTCCGAAAGGTCTTCTAATATAAGACCAGTAGGTCTTCTCATGGAAGACCAGTACGTCTTCTCATAGAAGACCGGTATGTCTTCTCATAGAAGACCAGTAAGTCTTCTGATAGAAGACATGTAGGTCTTCTCATAGAAGCCCAGTAGGTCTTCTCATAAAAGACCAGTAGGTCTTATCATAGAAGACCACAAGATCTTCTCATAGAAGACCAGAAGCTCTTCTCAAAGAAGACCAGTAGGTCTTTTCATAGAAGACCAGTAGGTCTTCTCATAGAAGACCAGGAGGTCTTCTCATAGACGATCAGGAGGTCTTCTCATAAAAGACCAGGAGGTCTTCTCATAGAAGACCAGGAGGTCTTCTCATAGAAGACCAGGAGATCTTCTCATAGAAGAACAGTAGGTTTCCTCATGGAAGACCAATGGGTCCTCTCATGGAAGAAAAATAGGAATTTTCATGGAAGAAGACCAGAAGCTCTTCTCAAAGAAGACCAGTAGGTCTTCTCATAGAAGACCAGGATCTTCCATAGAAGACCGAAGGGTCTTAGAAGGTCTTCTTAGTAGGTCTTCTCATAAAAGACCAGTAGGTCTTTTCATAGAAGAACAGTAGGTTTCCTCATGGAAGACCAATGGGTCCTCTCATGGAAGAAAAATAGGAATTTTCATGGAAGACCAATAGGTCTTCTCAGGGAAGACCAATAGGTCTTCTCATCGAAGACCAATAGGAATGTTTTCTTCTTATATAGGTCTTCTGATCGAAGACCAATAGCTCTTCTCATCGAAGACCAATATGTCTTCTGATCGGTCTTCACATCTTCTCATCGAAGGCCAGTAGGTCTTTTCATCGAAGGCCAGTAGGTCTTCTCATCGAAGACCAGTAGGTCTTCTCATCGAAGACCAGTAGGTCTTCTCATCCAAGACCATAGAAGACCAGTAGATCTTCTCATAGAAGACCAGTAGATCTTCTCATAGAAGACCAGTAGGTCTTCTCATAGAAGACCAGTAGGTCTTCTCATAGAAGTCCGAAGGTCTTCTCATAGAAAACCAGATGGTCTTCTCTTCGAAGACAAGTAGGTCTTCTCGCCGAAGACCAGTAGGTCTTCTCGTCGAAGACCAGAAGGTCTTCTCATAGAAGACCAGTTCGTCTTCTCATAGAAGACCAGTTCGTCTTCTCATAGAAGACCAGTTCGTCTTCTCATAGAAGACCAGTTCGTCTTCTCATAGAAGACCAGTTCGTCTTCTCATAGAAGACCAGTTCGTCTTCTCATAGAAGACCAGTTCGTCTTCTCATAGAAGACCAGTTCGTCTTCTCATAGAGGACCAGTTCGTCTTCTCATAGAAGACCGAAAGGTCTTTTCATAGAAGACCGAAAGGTCTTCTCATAGAAGACCGAAAGGTCTTCTCATAGAAGACCGAAAGGTCTTCTCATAGAAGACCGAAAGGTCTTTTCATAGAAGACCGAAAGGTCTTCTCATAGAAGACCAGAAGGCCATCTCATAGAAGACCGGAAGGTCTCCTCATAGAAGACCGGAAGGTCTCCTCATAGAAGACCGGAAGGTCTCCTCATAGAAGACTAGAAGGTCTTATCATAGAAGACCGAGAGGTCTTCTCGTAGAAGACCAGAAAGATCTTCCATAGAAGACCGAAGGGTATTCCATAGAAGATCGAATGATCTTCTCATAGAAGACCAGAAAGATCTTCCATAGAAGACCGAATGGTATTATATAGAAGATCAAATGATCTTAGAAGATCTTATCATAAAAGGCCGAAACCCCAAAAAAAAATTATAAAATAAAGCCGACTAGCATAACGAACTGTATGTAAACGAATTTTCGCTTCTCATAGAAGACCAGAAGGTCTTCTCATAGAAGTCCAGAAGATCTTCTCATAGAAGACCATAATATACTCTCATAGAAAACCACAAGGTCTATAAAACCGACCAGCATAAAAAACTGCATGTAACCGAATTTCGCTCTACACTGCGTATGAGTATTTTTATTTTTCAATAGTATTAATCATACGTTATTCCGATAATAAAAACAAATATATGTATAATGATGATTGATTGACATTGTAGCCACATTAAGCGGCTACAACGTGCGTGATGCTAGGCAACCGGAGAACACGTGTATTTCCAGTGGTCACTCATATTCGTTTTTGTGATTCCACATTCAGCGAAAACGCCCATTTCGATTCGATTTCCTTTTTTGCTATCCCATCATCGCATCATCATCATTATTATGTGTGATATTTATAGCCTCAGGCTCTTAAATCTGTAGAATTGAACAAAAAGAGAAATGTTTTTCTGTAACCTGTTTTAATTGTTTGCTCGCCTATGAAAATATATGAATACATTGGAGTATTTTATAGTAATTATGGGGATAATAAATTACAAAAATATTATTCGCTAAAACAAAAAGCTTGTATTACAATTTAATAAAGTAAAACTATTTCATTTATTTGATGGGGCAGCATGTCGAAATACAAAAAAAATAGTTTTCGAGGTTCTTGTTCTTGTTCTTGTTCTTGTTTTTTTTTTTTTTTTTTTTTGCAAAATATATTAATCCATGTACATTGCCTTAAGTAGAAAAGGGCATTAAGGGATTTTTAAAACAAGAATAATTAGTGTTCTCTTTTATGTGGTGGCTATACGCCCATTACAATGTTAATTAGTGTTATGAATATCATTGTAAAGACCACACCACCCTTCGCATGGATCTTATTTTTAAAGCGCTCTTATCTTAAGAGGAGAGAAACGGAAGATATCGCTATATTGCACAACGAGATTATTGAAAACGAACGATTAAATACTATAAAATATGAAATGAAGTGATTTCCTCTCTTCCACTTCCGATACAGGGTGAGATGAAAAAACTGCAACTAACTTCAGACTGCTGTCATTTCTAAGCCACTCGCCCGACAGATGTAAAAATTATTCCAGCGACAGTTCATTATGTTGTTTACAAGCGTACAAAATCATTTTGGTGAGAATTTTAAAGAAAAAAAGTTATTCGTGATTGAATTCAAGCGTGATAGAATGATTTCTTTATATTTGGCTGGAAAACGATATGTGGCTATCGCTAGAACACTCCAGCATTTAAGTGTGAATAAATCTTTTGCGTCTCGTACAATCGCTCGTCACCGTGATACTGATAGGAAGTTAAGGAAGTGGACGGAAAAAAGAAAAGAAGCGACTTGATCGAAACCCGCGTCGCAGTGGCCGAAAAATGGCTCGTGAGCTAAAAATATCGCAACATTGCATTCGACAAATATTGAAAAAATGAGCTCAGGTTAAAGTCATTAAAATTCCAAAAAGTGCAAGAACTTACACCGCAGCAGAAAGAAAATAGACTCAAAAGAGCTAAAGAGTTCGCTTGGCCGAAAGTGGTGAACTGCCGAATTTGGTTTTCTTCGATGAGAAAACATTCGTTGTCCTGTTAACAAAAAAGTGGTCGTGTTTACTTGCTAAAGAGGTCAGCTGAAAATGTGCACCATCTGGCCACCAGAACTCAAACGCCGGCCATGGTGATGGTCGACTATGGTCGCTCTCCGCTCGTATTAATCGTCCATGGCATCAAAATATATGCCGTATATTATCGTGAAATTATTCAGGAGGGTATATTAAAGCCTTGGGCACGCAAACATTTTGGCCGCAGACCTTGGAGATTCCAACAGGAATCAGAACCAAAATAGTCAAACCTAAAAATAATGTCGCTAAAATCTTCAAACTACGGAATATCAGGGGGTACAGTTATATGGGGGCTATACGAAGACGTAGACCTACATGACACATTTTCTGTATTAGACTGTGGTATCCATTGCGAACTTCAAATACCAAATTTGAAACAATTCCGGTAAATAATGTCTCTAAAATCATCAAAATACCGAATATCGGGGGTACCGTCATATGAGGGCTATACGAAGACGTGGATCTGCATGACCCATTTTCTGTCTGAGGCTGTAGTATTCATTACGAACACCAAATACAAAATTTGAAACCATTCCGGTAAATAATGTCGCTAAAATTATCAAAATACCGAATATCAAGGGGTACAGTTATATGGGGTCTATACGAAGGACGTGCACCTACATACAATACCAAAAGTCCTGCAGACATAATACACATTTGAGTAAATTTTTATCAACTTACTTCATTTCGTTCGAAAGCTAGAGTGAGTTCCACAGAAGGACAAATGGACGGATATTGATAAATCGACATAGAATTTTATGCTGACCAAGAATATATATACCTTGTGGGGTCTATGTATATTTCAAGGTGTTACAAACGGAATGACAAACTTAATATACCCTCCATACTATGATGGAGGATATACAAAAAATTCAAAATTATGGCATTTGACTTTAAATTTTTTTTCTCACCCTGTATATATAGTACATATTTTGCTATATATCCGATATCTTGACTATCGGCATCACTGTAATGGTCAGAAGTTACCTTTTAATGTATTTGTGATTTCGTCGGGATTAAAAATGTTCGTGGTTTAGTGGAAATTTTCGTATTATTTGACACAAATGTTACGGTTTATTTTACCCGCTAAATATTTTCCGATGGCCGTCCAAAGCGGTAGCCTTGTTCGCGGCCCTAATCCCTAACTATATGCAAAATTCCGATTGGTCGATTGGTTTATAATTATGACCTGTAGAGGAACAGCAATATCAGGAAAATGTTCTGTTTTTGGTCTATTTCAACTCCTAAATATTATGCGATCATTTTCAAAACCCATAGGTTTCTATGGACCATAGGCGCGGAAGATACCTTGTCTCTATTTTATTACAAGTACAGTGTGAGCAGACCCGCCGAGGGAAGTTACCCAGGATTTGTGCGTGGTGTCAATCACAACTTGTGGTGAAATGCAACAAACTCCACCTAAGTACGACAATGTCTTTCCGCACACCTTTTTGTATATCAAGGACAAACTCAAATACAAATGCAATCTATTTCTACCCTACAATACTATGTGTTGGGGGTATTATAAGTTTGATTGGGCCAAAAATTATGTAACACCTCGAAATATTGGTTTCCCACATTGGAAAGTATATATGGATCTACCTATCTCGCCGAGCTGAGTCGATCTAGCTATGTAAATCCGTCTGTCCATGTTAATTTGTAATCACTCTACAGGTCGCAATTATGGCCCGATCTTCACGGCTAGAACCAGAATAGAACCCTATTGCTTTTGGAGATGATCGCATAATATTTAGGGGTCGAAATGGACCAAAAACTGAAAAATTTCCTGATTTTGCAGTTGCTCTACAGGTCACAATTATAGACCAATCGAAGCGGGAGTTAGTATGGGGCTAGAGCCTAAGGCTGGGCAGAAGTCTTCCAATTTGGATGGTCATAGGGTAATATTTAGTGGGTTAAATATACCATAACATTTGTGTTAAATAAAAGCCAAATTTTCCATTAAACCGTGAATATTTTTAATCCCGGTGAAATTACAAGACGAACAGGTCAATCCTGACCGTTACGTAGATGCCGATAGTAAATATATCAGATATATTTAGCGAAATGTATACAATGCAGATATACAAAGGAAGGGGATGTTAGCTAGAATGCTCATATCTCAAGAATGGCTGGACTGATTTTGACAAATTCTGTCAATTCAGAATGCCCTCTTGGCATAAAAAATAACATCTACAAAATCGCATAAAAAATATGCCGATAATGATGTTAATATAGATTTTCTAGTATTTTGTGACAATTTTTACGTTTTCATATTTTTATCGCATGCGATTTTTATACCCTACACCACATAGTGGTAAGGGTATTATGTCTTTGTGCATTTGTTTGTAACATGGAGAAGGAAACGAGATAGACCCATAGTTACTTTTGAGAACCTTCATAGAATCACTTTCTGAGTCGATTTATGCATGTCAGTCCGTCTGTCCGTCCGTCCGTCCGTCCGTCCGTCTGTCCATGTATTCTTGTGAACAAAATGCAGGTCGCATTTATTATCCGATTGAGATGAAATTTTCCAAACAATATTTTTTTGGCCCAAGGACGAACCCTATTGAAATTGGTGAGAATCGGATCAAATTTAGATATAGCTCCCATATATATCTTCATCCGATTTCGGGTTAAATGTGCACCAAATATCCACTATCAGTCCAAATTACCTGAATTTTGGCACACCCAACCGAGTTCGGCCTAGAAGCAAGTATATCAAATTTGGAGAAAATCGGTTCAGATATAGCTATAGCTCCCATATATATCTTTCATCCGATTTGATCTTTAAGTCCCTCACATTCCTACTATGCACTCCATAACCGTGATATTTGGTACCAGGTATTAGATGGAGCACAGAAATAGCTGTTTTAAATTTTATCGAAATCGGTTCAGATTTGGATATAGCTCCCATATATATCTTCATCCGATTTCGGGTTAATTGACCACCAAATGGCCAATATCAGCCCAAATGGCCCGAATTTTGGCACGTGTGACCGAGATTAGCCTTAAAGCAAATACAACAAATTTGGAGAAAATCGGTTCAGAAACAGCTATAGCTCCCATATATATCTTCATCCGATTTCGGGTTAAATGTGCACCAAATGTCCACTATCAGTCCAAATTACCTGAATTTTGGCACAACCAACCGAGTCCGGCCTAGAAGCAAGTATATCAAATTTGGAGAAAATCGGTTCAGATATAGCTATAGCTCCCATATATATCTTTCATCCGATTTGATCTTTAAGTCCCTCACATTCCTACTATGCACTCCATAACCGTGATATTTGGTACCAGGTATTAGATGGAGCACAGAAATAGCTGTTTTAAATTTTATCGAAATCGGTTCAGATTTGGATATAGCTCCCATATATATCTTCATCCGATTTCGGGTTAATTGACCACCAAATGGCCAATATCAGCCCAAATGGCCCGAATTTTGGCACGTGTGACCGAGATTAGCCTTAAAGCAAATACAACAAATTTGGAGAAAATCGGTTCAGAAACAGCTATAGCTCCCATATATATCTTCATCCGATTTCGGGTTAAATGTGCACCAAATGTCCACTATCAGTCCAAATTACCTGAATTTTGGCACACCCAACCGAGTTCGGCCTAGAAGCAAGTATATCAAATTTGGAGAAAATCGGTTCAGATATAGCTATAGCTCCCATATATATCTTTCATCCGATTTGGTGTTTAAGCTCTCACATTCGTAATATGCATTCCACAAGAATGATATTTGGTACCAGATATAAGATACAGCCCAGAAATAGCTGTTTGTAGTTTTATCGAAATCGGTTCAGATTTGGATATAGCTCCCATATATATCTTCATCCGATTTCGGGTTAATTGTGCACCAAATGGCCAATATAAGTTCAAATGGACTGAATTTTAGTACATCGGACCAAATTCAGCCTAGAAGCAAGTATATCAAATTTAGTGAAAATCGGTTCAGATATAGATATATCAACCATATATATGTTTCATCCGATTTAGAGTTTTAGTCCCATATATTCGTAATATTCACTCTACAACCGTGATATTTGGTACCAGGTATTAGATGGAGCACAGGAATAGCTGTTTTAAATTTTATCGAAATCGGTTCAGATTTGGATATAGCTCTCATATATATCTTCATCCGATTTCGGGTTATATGGGCACTAAATGGTCAATATCAGCCCAAATCACCAGTCTAGAAGCTAATACGTAAAATTTGGAGAAACCCGGTTCAGAGATAGCTATAGTTCGTAAAATGCACGATAGAATTAGATAGATTTTGATTTTGTACCAAATATCTCATAGAGCTCTGAAATGCCCTGTATAAACCTTTTTACGAGAGCTCTACTAAATATGCATAGTGGTGTAGGGTATCATATAGTCGGCCCCGCCCGACTTTTGAGCTTTCCTTACTGGTTTCAATTTGAATTATAATATTGAAGTGTTTGTTTTGTAATATCCTTCACAACGTAAACGTACTATTAAGCTCAGAAGGGCTAGACCTATTGTTTTCAAAGATGTCGGCAACATATTTGCGTGTTTAAATGGACCAAAAACAGAAAAAAAAATCCTGATCACACAATTGAAGCCAATCGACACGCTTAAGAGGAGAGTTAAGGACTGGGAAGAATCGTAGAATTTTGGATGACCACTGGATTATATTTAGCTATAAAATGGACCATAACAACTAACAGCACGACGTAGTGTGTAAATATTCGGCAAATGTCCCTGCTCTAGATGCTAAGAGTAATATCTGGCCATTGATCCGTGACATAATTTCAAAAGCAAAATCTTCCAAAATGGATTTGGACTATAGCCTTTGCTTACTTGTTTTTTTTTTTAATAAATTTTGTTTAAATATGTAGATCCACAATTTTGTGGAGGATCCTACATACTGACCGACACTATCTTATTTGTTTGAATTTAACAGTTTCTTTCAGAAATTCACTTCACTCACGGTGGCGTACGAGTATCCTTTTACTTTCAATATTTTATCTTCAAAAAATATTAATCATTCGCTTTGTGTAAGCTAATGGGATTACAACACAGCTACCGCTGCAACTACAAAAAAGCACAAAAAACAACAACAACAGCCAGCACTCACCGCAAAATGAACAACTCTACAGGGATGGGTAGAATAATGGACAATAATGGATGATTGTTATTGAAAAGATGAATAAAAAAATATTGCAACAACACGTGTTTGGTATGATAATCATTGAAACACCCCATGGACCATTGTTGCTGTTACTGCTGCTGCTACTACTGTTTTGTTGTTGTCGACGAATGAGTGTCCAGTGGTGGTTATTCATCGCTTGCCGGATGGTCTCAACGAAACTGCAAACGCAAAAAAAAACAGTCAAGCCATTCATTTCAATTGCAATATATTCAGTGGGTCTTTTTGCTACAATGTAAATCCCACAGGTAATCCTTGTTGTACCCTCCATCATCATCGCCATCATCAGCAGCAGTAGCAGCAACATCATCTATCGTCCAGATTATGACAATAAACTGGCAAATCTGTAGCCAACAATGATGAATGCAACAAATGTTTATGGTTAGCGATTGTTGTTATTTTCTCCTTTTTTGTTTTTTTGATAAATTGAAAAATGAAATATTGTCGAAGTGATGGTTGTTTTCCCCCCACACACCCTCTCATTTTTTCCCCTATTAAACCTTTCAGACGGAGAACGGTTAAAAATAACCTCAATGTCCAACTGCTCAATAATCATTAGGGGAATAATAAATTACTGGAGCATTATTTTCACTTATCCACTGGAAGCGACTGCCAACTGCCCGTTAATGCTGTAATAATTTACAACTATCTAATAGTCTTAGTTGTTTATTGAGTGATTTATGAAGTGAAGTACGAAGCACGTGTAAGTTATGTGAACTAATGGTAAATGGAGGACACAATATTATAATATGTCCCTATTGACTTTATAATTTTTAGAGAACAGATTTGAATTGAAGACAAAATATCTCTCATTGAATTCAGTCAGGTCTTCACGACGAACAGTGGTACAGAATTTTTCTTACTCTCCAAAGTTCTATATATTTTTTACAGGCAGCATCTTAAGGGTTGCTTTAAATTTTATTTTATAAACCAGTAAGGAACAGTCAAATGTCGGACGGGCCCGACTATATAATATCCTACACCACTATGCATATTTATCATATCAACATTTGGCTTTAGAGCAGTTATAGTTTGGTTTCAGAGGGAACTAATATATGGGAGGCATATACAAACCTGAATAGATTTTCATTAAATTTGACGGAGACACTTTAATGTTTTATACAAAAAAAAAACATTGCTATAGAATGCAAGATATCACTTCGAGAAAGATTATATTAAAACAAGTAAGCAAAGGCTACAGTCGAGCGGGGCCGACCGTTGAATACCCTACAACACTATAATAAGTGATACAGTTTATATAGGCGAGATACTCGAATGAATTCCACAAGATATTGTGACAAATAATAAAAGAAAACCATCAGGTTTCGTTCTCTAATTTTCGAATTATAGCAACTTAAGCAACTTTTCTCATTTCCAATTTATTGGTAGATGTTGCACGTAAATGGTCTTCCTAGATCTGGAACCAATATTTCCCAAATACCTATAATCTCTCAGAAGTGGCAAAAGATTAACATTTATTATTGGTTTTTGACTGAAACGCATCTATATGAGATACAGACATTTGACTATATTCTTCAACGAAATCAGCGTTAACGGTGTGTCTTTCCTGTATTTTTGAATTCTCCAAAAAGTCACTGGAATGGACATTTTCGTATTTTGTCTACAAAAGTTTTCAAACTCCTTCACACATTGAATATTTTTGGATGGCCATCCAAAACTGCTTGGCTTTTGCAATGTCCGGTAACCCCCATTCAAATGTGCGTGAGGACCAGGCGATAATTACGACCTGCTGACAATTTTACAGTTTTTGGTCCATTTCAACCCCTAAATATATGGAGATCATCTCCAAAAAGTGTAGGCTTCTATTCTGACCCTCAACTTATCCCCATGCAAAATTTCGTTAGGATCGGGCCATAAATGCGATCTGTATATGATATCTTGATATCCTAACTACTTAGTTTTGTTAGCTGTAGAAATATTACCAAATGTTTAATTCAAAATGAAAATAAGCCAAAACTATGACAAAATTGAAAAAATATGAAAAATGTTACAAAATCAATATTTTCATCTTTAGAGAGATATTTTTATGCGATTTTTTAGACGTTGTATCTTTCCTGGCAAGAGGCCATTCTGAATTAATGAGAACTATCGAAATCAGTTCAGCCGTTCTTGACATATATGAGGTCTTTCAAACATATCTTCTTTGATAGGCATATATATCGCATATATTTTGCTATATATCCGATTTGTTGGATGTTAACATCAATGTAAAGATCAGAAGTAACCTTGTCGTGGCTTTGTGATTACGCCAGGATTTAAAATATTCGCGGTTTAATGAAAAATTTTTAATTTTTTCAACACAAAAGATGTGGTCTATTTTACCCACGAAATATTATCCGATGGCCATCTACATTGGTAGGCTTCTTCCCCGCCCTAAACTCTAGCTACATGCGAAATTCCGATTGGTCTATAATTGCGACCTGTATAGCTACTGCGTGAGGTACCAGAAGGAGTGGACCGATATTTCTCATCTTAACACCAGACCTTGGGTTAATATAAATATTGGGATGTGTGAAATTTGAAGACAATCGGACTCTTAAATCTTTTATGAAAGTTGTAATTATTTAAAATTTTGACGGGGAGGTACCAGAAGGAGTGGACCGATATTGTCCATTTTCACTCTTGACCTAGTACTGACGCAAATACTAATATTTGCAAAGTTGGAGCAAAATCGGATTATCGTTTCTCTTTCTGTCTAAAAATACATTTTTTGAAAATTTCGACCTTTTGTGGATGAGGTACCAGAAGGAGTGGACCGATATTGCCCATCTCCGAACTCGATCTAAGTTTTACAATAATATTACGATGTACCAAGTTTGGACAAAATCGGATATTCCCTTCGAGAGTTATCGTGCGCACCAGTCAGACAGACAGACGGAGGGACGGACATCGCTAGATCGACTCCAAATGTTCTGAAACGGATTTGGTCCAAAGAGACCTAGGGCCTAAAACCGTTATTTCGACTAGGCACGTTTTGACCGATTCAAATGATATCAAATGAGGGTATAAAAAATATATTGCAGTCGAGCTCCACAAAATGGAAACATACGTCCCGAAATTCACTCAATTTGGGGTAATAATAGCCATCATTTGTACAATTAACCTGAAATCGGATTGAGGATATATATGGGAGCTATATCTAAATCTTAGTCATTCTCAATAAAATTTGGCAATGGTATTTCCGAGTTCAAATGCATATAGCGAATGTGAGGGACTTAAAACCCCAAATCGGATGAAACATATATATGGGAGCACATTTGATGTACTTGCTTCTAGACTGAATTCTGTTGGATGTTCCAAAATTCAGGTCATTTGCACAAATATTGGTCATTTGGCGCAAAATTAACCCGAAATTGGTTGAAGATATATGGGAGGTGTATCTAAATCTGATCTGATTATCACCAATTTCAATAGGGTTTGTCATTGGGCCAAACAAATATTGTTTGTAAAATTTCATCTCAATCGGAAAATAAATGCGACCTGCATTTTGTTCACAAGAATACATGGACACGCGGACGGACGGACAGACGGGCTGACATGCATAACTCGACTCAGAAAGCGATTCTATGAAGATCCTCAAAAGTAAATATGGGTCTATCTCGCTTCCCTTCTACATGTTACAAACATATGCACAAAGACATAATACCCTTACCACTATGGTGAAGGGTATAAAAAGGATTCAGTAATTGTTGAGGAATTTAAGATCAAACTTGAAATCCTAAAATTTTGAAGCAATGAGGGCTTTTGATTACATTCATATTAACTTTGTCATTCCATTTGTAAATCATCGAAACAATCACATTCGACTCTATAAACTATATAAGATTGCTATATCAGCCAAAATTTTCGTATCGGCTCCACATAACGGAGTCTTCTAAAGTTTGGTATTCTGACGGTATAAGCCAAATTCTGTGAATTGGCTAATTGGTTTTGCAATAGGCTACACCTCCATTGGCAGAACTTTGTCTATATAGATTTAAGTTTTCCCAAAACCTCCGTATAACTATTTCTCCTGATATTCGGTATTTTGATTACTTTTGTCCCTTTTTCACAGTTGATATTTGAAACTCGTAAAAGATTACTGCCCCTTTTGCAGAACATTGTCAGTTTTGGTTTAATTTGCGTTCGGAATTTGGAAGCAGAGAAGCAACATATGCAGAGTTGTCGCATTTCGAGACACAGATAACCCGTAAATATACATTGAAAAGCCGATGACTCAAAACTTTATTCCTGGGGCGACTATTCCTGACAAAAAGCAAGAGAACTGATGAGGATTGGTGGATCTTACCGAAACATTCCCTGTCCCACCCCCTGGTAAACGATACCATCTTTCTCCATTAATAACTAAATGTTGTTTTTGATAAAAACAACAATAATGGTATTAAGCCTAACTATTTTGCCACAAAAATATACTACGGCATCCCGAACAAACATGCCAACACTGTTCTAAATCTCAAATATTTTAATGTTTTTTTTTTATGTTTATGGAGTTTAGTGGAGAAAGATGTAAATGTTTATAAGTGCGGTTGTAAGATTTAGAAGATTTTCCAAAAGAATTTTAGTTTTATTTAATTCTTTGGTTCCTCTTCTATTGAGCTTACGATCTCGTCACTTGGGTAAAAAATGTTTTTTGTCATAGAAATTATTTTTAAAATAACTTCTGGGGAGAATATCCCAGACAAAAAACAAGGGAACTGATGAGGATTGGTGGCTCTTTCCGAAACCTAGGTATTCCCTGCCTTACCCCCTGGTAAACATTACCATCCACTAATAAACAAACGTTGTTTTTATAAAAACAACAATAAAGGGATAAAGTCTGACCATTTTGCAAGAACAAAATACTACGGTATCCCGAACAAACAAGCCACACTGTTTTTTCTAAATTATTTTTATTAATGTATTTTTTAAACATTTTTAAATTTTTTTGTTGAAGAAAAAACTAAAAAGTCTACAAATAAAACCCAACGCCGCTCTATTTTTACATTCGAGTATTTTTCAAACTATCTGTCGTTTATTTTATTTTTTAAATCGTTTAATACCGGCAAAATACTTTGTAAACTTTAATTTTTTAAAAATATATATTTTTAATTTTATTTTTTATTTTTTTAAAATATTATTAAAATTGTAGCTGTTAATGTTGAAATCTAGACATTTCCAAAAGATTTTAATAGACTATACTTTAAATGTATTCCCAGCCTTAAGATAGCTTTTATAGACTATACTTTAAATATATTCCCAGCCTTAAGATAGTTTTCAGTTTTTATCAACTTAAGCATATTTTTTTACACACAACAATTCAACAATTGAAGTTCAAATGATTTCAATTGACATTCTCTTATCTTTTCACAACATCAAAATTGAGAATTACTGAAGCAAATTCTCTTTACCACAACTATTCCCATTATTTTTGTAAGAGAGCAATGAATTGTGAAACTGTTCACACTCTCCCCCTTATCTTATACATGTTTTCTCTTTATCCGCAACCCACCAAACAGAAACCCTCTCTTAAAATTTACAAAAGGGGTGAACGAAGCTCATGACAAGCAGTTAACATATTCAAAGATTACGTGATGGCAAGTGAAAAAAATAATCAAAAGTAATGATGTTGCTTGTGTTTTGCGGGTGCATACGGCAAGTTTGAAGATTTAAATAAGATAAAGATCGAAAATGGAAAATTAAATAATAGAAAACAAAATTGAAAAATAAAGAAACGTTTTATAAAATTTTGAAAATATTATAAAAATTATGTTGAAACTATATGCTTGGCAAAAGTCCTCAACAAAAGATATAAAAATGATATATGATATAAAAATTATCGGTAATAATTGATAATAATAAAAAAATATTCACTAAATGTTGAAATTATAAAAATATTTTTAAGATAAAAAAATTGAAAAGTCTTGGTTTCTAAAAATGAATCCAAAATCTATAATTGCACAATTATAAAAATACTTTCAAAAAATTTACATTTACAATATTTAAAAAAACCCAATTACATTCAAACATTTTATAATATTATCTTATACCAAATAGCGTTGCTAGAGAGTGCATGATGTCACTTCGAGAAGGATTACAATAAGAAAAGATATATAGGAGCCGCGTTCCACAAAATGGAAACGTACGTCCAGGATCCCACGCTGCCAGGGATATTAGCCATTATTTGCACAATAAACCTCAAATCGAATTAAGGATATATATTGGAGCTATATCCAAACCCTATCCGATCTCGATAAAATTTGGCAAAGGTATTTCCGAGCTCTGTAAGATAGCTGGTACCGAAAATCATTGTTGTCGAATGCATATTACGAATTTGAAGGACTTAAACTTCAAATCGGATGAAACATATAAATGGGAGCTATAGCTATATCTGAACCGAATTTTATGTACTTGATTCTAGACTTAATTCAGTTGGATGTGTAAAAATACATGTCACTTGGACTGATATTGGCCATTTGGTGCGCAATTAACCCGAAATCGGTTGAAGATATACAGGGTGAGATGAAAAACTACAACCAACTTCAGACTGCTGTCATTTCTAAGCCACTCGTCCGACAGATGTTTAAATTATTCCAGTGACAGGTCATAATATTCTTTACAAGCGTACAAAAGCATTTTGGTGAGAATTTTCCAGAAAAAAAATTATTCGTGATGGAATTCAAGCGTGATTTAAATGTGAACACATTTTTTGTGTCTCGTACCATCGCTCGTTGCCGTGATACTGGTAGCGTAGCCCGACGCCAAGGAAGCGGAGGGATGAAAACAGCAACATCAGCAGAAATGCTTCGAAAAGTAAAGAAGATGATCGAAACCCGCGTCGCAGTGGGCGAAAAATTGCCCGTGAGCTGAACATATCGCAATATTCCATTCGGCAAATATTGAAAAATGAGTTCGGGGTAAAGCTAATGAAATTGCAAAAAGTGCAAGAACTTACACCGCAACAGAAAGGACATAGACTCAAAAGAGCTAAAGAGTTGCTTCGCTTGGCCGAAAGTGGTGAACTGTCGAATTTAGTTTTCTTCGATGAGAAAACATTCGTTGTCCAGCCGTTTGTAAACAAACAAAATGATAGTGTTTACTTGCCAAAGATCAGCTGAAATTGTGCACGTTCGGTTGGTCACCAGAACTCAAGCGCCGGCCATGGTGATGGTGTGGGCCAGAATAAATGCCGAATATTATCGCGAAAATATTCTGGAGAGTGTATTAAAGCCTTGGGAACGCAAACATTTTGGCCGCAGACCTTGGATATTCCAACAGGACTCAGCACCATCACACTCAGCACGCGCCATCCAAGAACGGTTACAAAATGTGCTTCCTCGCTTCATTTCCAGCGCACAGTGGCCACCAAAATTTCCGGATACCAATCCGTTGGACTGTTGTGTCTGGAATATTTTGGAAAGCAAGGTTGGCACTAAGAAATACCAAAGTGTCGATCACCTCAAGCAAGCGTTTTGCCGGGAATGGGCCTAAGCTTATTTTAAAATTTTATGCTATTTCCGACATTTTTTGCTTTCATTGAATAAAATTAAAAAAAAAAAACAAGTAAAAAAGCTGTAAGTTCGGCCGGGCCGAACTTTTAATACCCTCCACCATTTGGTACAAATTTGGCAATTTCCAAAAAAAATCAAATAAATAAATAAAATAAAAAAATCCTTTAAAAATTCTGTTAAAATCTTAAAAATACCGAATGTCTATACGACGACGTATACCTGCATAGGCAACTTTTGTCATAAGTTATTACAACATTTAAATGCGAAACTTGAAGAAAAATTTGTTTATAATGTAGCTAAAATCATCAAAATACCGAATATAGGGGGTACCGTTATATGGGGGCTATACGAAGACGTGGACCTGCACAGACAATTTTCTGGCATGGGCTGAAGTATCCATTACGAACTTCAAATGCGAAATTTAAAACAATCCCGGTAAATAATGTGGCTAAAATCATCAAAATACCGAATATCGGGGGGTACGGTATATGGGGCCTATACGAAGACGTGGAAATACATGGTCGATTTTCTGTTTTCTGCTGCAGTATCTTTTACGAACTTCAAAAACCAAATTTGGAACGGTTCCGTTAAATAATGTCGCTAAAATCATCAAAATACCGAATATCGGGGGGTACGGTATATGGGGGCTATACGAAGACGCGGACCTACATGGCCCATTTTCTGTTTTCTGCTGCAGTATCTATTACGAACTTCAAATGCCAAATTTGAAACAATTCCGGTGAATAATGTCGCTAAAATCATCAAAATACCGAATATCGGGGGGTACTGTTATATGGGGGCTATACGAAGACGTGGACCTGCACAGACAATTTTCTGTCTTAGGCTGTAGTATCCATTACGAACTTCAAATGCCAAATTTGAAACAATTCCGGTGAATAATGTCGCTAAAATCATCAAAATACCGAATATCGGGGGGTACCGTTATATGGGGGCTATACGAAGACGTGGACCTGCACAGATAATTTTCTGTCTTAGGCTGTAGTATCCATTACGAACTTCAAATGCCAAATTTGAAACAATTCCGGTAAATAATGTCGCTAAAATCATCAAAATACCGAATATCGGGGGGTACGGTATATGGGGCCTATACGAAGACGTGGAAATACATGGTCGATTTTCTGTTTTCTGCTGCAGTATCTTTTACGAACTTCAAATACCAAATTTGGAACGGTTCCATTAAATAATGTCGCTAAAATCATCAAAATACCGAATATCGGGGGGTACGGTATATGGGGCCTATACGAAGACGTGGACCTACATGGTCCATTTTCTGTTTTCTGCTGCAGTATCTATTACGAACTTCAAATACCAAATGTGGAACGGTTCCGTTAAATAATGTCGCTAAAATCATCAAAATACCGAATATCGGGGGGGTACGGTATATGGGGGCTATACGAAGACGTGGACCTACATGACCCATTTTCTGTTTTCTGCTGCAGTATCTATTACGAACTTCAAATACCAAATTTGGAACCGTTCCGTAAAATAATGTCGCTAAAATCATCAAAATACCGAATATCGGGGGGTACCGTTATATGGGGGCTATACGAAGACGTGGACCTGCACAGATAATTTTCTGTCTTAGGCTGTAGTATCCATTACGAACTTCAAATGCCAAATTTGAAACAATTCCGGTGAATAATGTCGCTAAAATCATCAAAATACCGAATATCGAGAGGTACCGTTATATGGGGGCTATATGAAAACTTGGACCAACATGACCCATTTACGAACTTAACCTGCCTACTGGCAAAATATACATGTGTACAAATTTTTAGCCATCTATCTCAATTTGTTCGAAAGATAGCGTGATTACAACAGACAGACAGACAGACAGACAGACGGACAGACAGACGGACAGACAGACACACAGACAGACAGACGGACATGGCTAAATCGTCTTAGAATTTTACGCTGATCAAGAATATATATACTTTGTTGGGTCTGACGTGAGTATTTCGAGGAGTTACAAACGGAATGACAAAATTAATATACCCTCCATAGTATGGTGGAGGGTATAATAAAAATTATGGCGTTTGATTTTGTTGCAGATTTTAATGTCACACTGTATGAGACTATATGAAGACGTCGACCTGCTTACGAAATTTTTTGTCATAGGCTGTAGTACCCATTACGAGCTTTAAATACGAAATCTGAAACGATTCCAGCGAATAATGCTGTCGAAATAATCAAAATATCAAATATCGGGAGGTACCGTTATATGGGGGTTATAGGAAGACGTGGACCTGCATGCAAAAATGATTGTTATAGGCTATCGTACCCATTACGAACTTTAAATATGAAATTTGAAATAATTCCGGTAAATAATTTCACTAAAATCATGAAAGTACTGAATGTCGGGAGGTACCGTTATATGGGGCTATACGAAAACGTGGACCGACATGACCCATTTACGAACGTAAGCTGCCTACTGGTAAACTATGCATGTATGCCAATTTTTCAATTTCGTTTAAAAGATTATAACGGACAGACAGACTGACATCGCTATATCGTCTTAGAATTTTACGCTGATCCAGAAAATATATACCTTGTAGGGTCTATTATGAATATTTCGAGGAGTTACAAACGGTATGACAAAGCTAATATACCCTCCATAGAATGGTGGAGACTATAAAAAGCAACAAATATTTATAAAATTTAAAAGAAAATTTTAAGAAATCCGCAACCATTTATTTTAATAATCCATGGTTATGAAAATAGTTTGAAAGCAAAACACAATTACAACAGAAATTAATAAAACACTAACAACTATTAAAATTCATTTTAATATGACGGCAAACAAATCTCTAACAGTCTCCTTTTAATAAATCCCCTAAAAAAATTGCACTCTTAATCTTCGTCAATCCTTAAAATACTACTATTCTACAAAAATAACGAATCAATGAAAACCTTGCCGCACTATATATAAACACTCGCCTTCATTTGTCTCTTCAATGTCCCTGTGAAAGGACATGCAAAATTTGTTATTTGTTCTGATCCATTCTCCGAAGATAACAGAATAAAAGCATCGCCATAAACAACAGACAGAAGACAGAAGAAAACTTTTCGACATGACCTACCCCACTTGGATGTGGGGCTGCTGATGCCCTCGTTCTGTCTGCTGGCTGTCGCCCAGTTTCGTTAAGGTTGAGTGATTCTATTTCGGTGAGATTTGCAAATGGTATTAGTTTGGCTGTGTGTTTATGTGTATGTGTGTGTGTGTGTGCGGGTGCGTGTAAATCTGAAGGATTGGATATTCTTTTATGACAACGGCGTCAAATTGTTACCACCGAAAATTTTATGATTCCTTTCATATTCCATTCTTTGCTAACAACAATGTCAACAACAGCAACAACAGCTGCAGCAGAAGCAGCAGTAAACCAAAACGATACCGCTGACAACGACATTGTAAGAAACGACGACAACGACAAGCAAATAACTCAAACCTTGTGATTTTGTGATTTATGACTGAAGTTGAACTCAAAAGTGGTGAGGTGGTGGGGGAGAATGGGGAAGGGTGGAAAATACCGAAACAACTAATGAAAGTAGAAGTTTTATGGTCGATTTGTTCACAAAAATTTGGGAGAGGGGGTGGACAAGGTCTCACAAGACTGCAACACAACCGAATAGTGTTGCCAGTGACATTTTCTCCGAGACTACAAAAGAAATAAATCTTTAGTGGTTTTCCCTGCAACTAAATGACATACTTTGGTGGTTTTCATGAATACTTCACAACCATTAAAGGAATTTTGTCATTTCGCCACGGGATTTTGGAAGAGGAGGAGTAGGAGGAGGAGAAGGAGGTGGAAAGAAGGGAAATAAGGACAAGAAAAATAGTAGTTATCTTCAAAGAGCGGAATTTTTAAGGGTCTTATACATCTTATATGTGTTTGAGTTTTTGTAGATATTTTATGGTCTTTAAGTCTGCGAAGAGAGCTCATAAAATTCCTATACACAGCTACGACACATCCGCCAAACCCCTTAAATTTGTCTGCCATTATCGTTAATGTTATGTGAGGAAAAAAAATATGAAGAGCATTTCACTAATTGACATTGTGCGCTGCAATTTCGCTCCACTTACTTAACCTGATTAGCAGGTGTCGTAAAATTCTCGGAGACGAAAAGAAAATGCAATAAAAATTTTAAGTAGTTTTCTCCGAAGGTATTTGGAAAATAATATTTTAAATTAATGAAATCGCAGTTTCTTTGGTCCTCTCTGAGAGGGGGGATGATGTTAGATTGTTAATGAGATACAAATATGTTTTTGGTTGGCCCTTGATAGTGTTGTAGGGTAAAAATATCTATTGGAGCAATAGATATACCGGAACGAAAGGAAAATTCGGTTGAATATATATGGTGAGCAAGAGCCGTAAAATCGCATAAGGATGTATATCGAAGGTAAATAAAAATTTGAACAGATCTCGATAAAATTTGGCAGAGATATTTTCGAGCTGCATCTGATGTCCGGCATCAAATATCATTATTGTGCATATGTGGGAGTTTAACACCAAATTGGGCTACAGCTATAGCTGAACCGATTTTCATCAAAATTTGAAGTACTTGCTTTTAGGCTGAATTCCATTGGAAGAACCAAGATTCAGTTCATTTGGGCTGATATTTGGGATAAAGATATATATGGGAGCTATAGCCAAATCTGAATCGATCTTGACAAAGTTTTAAACACCTATTTCTGAGCTGTATCTGATATCTGGTACCAAAGATTATTGTTGTGGAGTGCATTTTACACATGTGAGGGACTTAAAACTCCAAATCGGATGAAACCTAAATGGGAGCTAAAAATTTGATGCACTTGTTTTAAATAAATTCGGTCGGATTTGCAAAAATTCAGGTCATTCGGTTGAAGATATATGTGGGACCTATATCCAAATCTGAATCGATCTTGATAAAATTTAGCAGAGGTATTTCCGAGCTCTATAATATATCTGGTACCAAAGACCATTGTTGTGGAGTGCATATTTCACAAATCGGATGAAACATATATGTGGGAGCTATAGCTATATCCGAACTGATATTCAACAAATTTGATGTACCTGCTTCTAGACTGAATTCGGCCGGATGTGCCAAAATTCAGGTCATTTGGTGCACAATTAACCCGAAATCGGTTAAGATATATATTTGGATCTTTATCTAAATTTGAAATTTGTTTGCAAAATTTCATCTTAATCGGATAATAAATACGACCTGCATTTTCACAAATATACATGGATAGACGGACAGACGGACTCACATGCATAAATAGACTCAGAAAGTGATTCTATGAAGATCCTCCAAAGTAATTATGGGTCTATCTCGTTTTCTTCTCCATGATACAAACAAATGCACAAAAACATAATACACTAACCACTGTGCGGTGTCGTTCCAACAGATCGTGTTAGGCCTTTTTATACCCTCCACCATACATAGTATTAAGGGTACATTAAGTTCGTCATTCCATTTGGAATTCATCGAAATAATAATTTTAGACCTAACAAAGTATATATATTCTTGATCAGCGTAAAATCCTAAGACGATTTAGGCCTGTCCGACCATCCGTCTGTTGTAATCACGCTACAGTCAAAACGAATCAAGATATAAAGCTATAATGTTGCACAGATCAGTCTTTTCTCTGCATGCTGGTCGAGTTCGAAGATCCACTGTATCAGTCCACTGTATCGTATAGCCCCCATATAACGGTACCTCCGATATTCGGTATTTTGATGGTGGTACTTTGACCCCCGGAAAATAATTGTCTATACAGGTCTATGATATCGTATATCATCTATATAACTGTACCTCCCGACATTCAGTATTTTGATTTTTCAATGACATTGTCTGGAGTTCTACACAAGAAATTCTCTGTGAGTACTTTACCCTCTAAAAAGGAATATTCTATATAGGTCCACGATATCGTATAACGGTTCTTCCCCAATATAACGGTTCTTCCCGCTATTCGGTATTTTCATGATTTTAGCAACATTTTTCACCGAAATCGTTTCAAATTCCGTGTTTGAGGTTCGTAATTGGTGTTATAGCCTACGACAAAAAAGTTCGTATGCAGGTCCACGTCTTCGTATAGCCCCCATATGACTTTACCTTCCGATATTCGACATTTTAATGATTTCAGCCACATTTTTCACTGGAACTGTTTCAAATTTCGTATTTAAAATTCGTAATGGGTACTACAGCCTATGACAAAACATTTCGTATGCAGGTCCACATTCTCGTATATCCTCCATATAAGGGTTTTTAATTAGGTGGTAGTTTTCGGAATTTTTTTTAATTCCGAATGGTGGAGGGTATTATAATTTCGGCCCGGCCGAACTTAGCTTCTTGTTTACTTGTTATAAACAAAAATAACATCTATAATCAACCGAAACTTCATTCTGTAACACATCAACCTTCACAGAGCCCAAAAAACAAGGGCATGACGGAAAACTTATGGGCATTTCACCTGTGCTACTCATAGATTATAAAAAATCAATTAGAAAAACCTCTTCATATGCACTTATTAAAAAAAACATTATAAACAACTGACCAATTTGTTTAAGTTGTTGTACTGAACTTTCCCTCTGAAATAGTTTCGAAAATATTTGTTTACGATGGTGCTTGTAGCAATGACTAGTCAGTGTATGCCCCCCCTTAGAGTTTCATGCCGATAACCATTTGAAGGTATAAAAGAAAGGGGGCTTGTTAAAATAATATTAAAATCACTGACAATATATAAACATATGTCGATCGGTTATCTATGCCATTACCTGATAAAATACAATTACGCGTTGGTTTTGATAACACAAATTAATGGTTTGCAAAAAATATGGGGAACTACTAACTGTCAGAGGTTTTTATCCAAAATTATAAATTATTGTATATAAATATAAGAGTGATTTTCAATAATTATTTTAAGCAATGGGAGTCATCAAAAATTTTGTGTATCATTTTTGATATTTCACGGAAATTTACTACGTGACCAAGTAAATCCCTTGGGACAAGCGTTAAGTTTTTAATACTCCGAGGCTTAGATAGTGCACACAGCCCCAGAGTTTTGTGATTCAACCAGTAACGCCGAAAACCGTGCCAAAAACATAGACCAATTAATGGTGTCTCAAATCTGGAATGTGGAAGCTTGCCTATCAAGTGAAGCAGATATTGGCAACAAAGAGAGATGGTTCTATTTTCGAAGAAAGCAATACCTAATGGGAATTCAAAAAAATTTTTGAACATTTAAAATCCTGTATATATTATCTGATAATTCAAGTGTCTGTGATTTTTGCAGGTCAAAAACATTGGCCTTCAGGGTCAGAAACATTGGCCGCTAAATATTATCCGATAACTATTCAAGACGACAGGCTTTATATCCACGTTATAAACCCTAACGCTATGCTTAATTTCGCATTTATAATGCTGAGCTGTAAAGCAATTCCAAAATCAGGAACATTTTTTCTGTTGACCTACTTTGTCCCCCTGCATATTCAGCATTACGAACAGTAGGCTTCTATTCTGACTCTAATCCCAACTCCATCCAAAATTTTATAATGACCGGGCATTATTGTAATCTGGACTGACCGAACGACACACATAACTAAATCAACTACGCTCGGTTGTAGGGTATAACAAGTAAAAAAGCTGTAAGTTCGGCCGGGCCGAACTTTTAATACCCTCCACCATTTGGTACAAATTTGGCAATTTCCTTAACTTGCCTACTGGCAAAACATACATGTGTGCAAAATTTTAGTCTTCTATCTCAATTTGTTCGAAAGATAGCGTGATTACAACAGACAGACAGACACACAGACAGACAGGCGGACATGGCTAAATCGTCTTAGAATTTTACACTGATCAAGAATATATATACTTTGTTGGGTCTGACATGATTATTTCGAGGAGTTACAAACGGAATGACAAAATTAATATACCCTCCATATTATGGTGGAGGGTATAAAAGGTAAATCAAAACTGGTCGGGCCGAGCTATTAAAACTCCATCACAATTTGTATAGTGTTATTACTTTTTTATAACCTCCACCATTCTACGGAGGGTAAATTAGCTTTGTCATTCTGTTTGTAACTCCTCGAAATATTCATTATAGACCCTACAAAGTATATAAATTCTGGATCAGGGTAATCCGTCTGTCTGTCTGTTGTAATCACGCTATCTTTCGAACGAATTGGGATAGAAGTCTAAAATTTTGCATACATGCAAAGTTGACAAGTAGACAGGTTAAGTTCATAAATGGCTCATGTCGGTTCACGTTTCCGTATAGCCCCCATATAACGGTACCTCACGTATTCGGTATTTTCATGATTTTAGCGGAATTATCTACCGGAATTATTTCAAATTTCATATTTAAAGTTCGTAATGGGTACAACAAATTTTGACAAAATTTTTTGTATGCAGGTTCATGTCTTCGCATAGCCCCCATATAACGGTACCTCCCGATGGTCGGGATTTTGATGACTACAGCAACATTATTCACTGGAACTGTTTAAAATTTCGTATTTAACGTTCGTAATGGGTTCTACAGCCTATGACAAAAAATTTTGTATGCTGGTCCACGTCTTCATATAGCCCCCATATAACGATACATCCTTATATTCGGTATTTTGATGATTTTAGCGAATTCATTCACCGTAATTGTTTCAAATGTGGTGTTTGAAGTTCGCACGGGATATTACAGCCTTAAACAGAAAAGTGTCTGTCCACGTCTTCGTATAGTCCCCATATAACGGTACCTCCCGATATTCCGTATTTTGATGATTTTCGCGACATTATTCACTGGAATTGTTTCAAATTTGGTATTTGAGGTTCGTAATGGACACTACAGCCTATATTATTCACCGATTTTTATATCCTCCACCATACATAGTATGGAGGGTACATTAAGTTCATCATTCCCTTTGTAACTCATCGAAATAATAGTTTTAGACCCAACAAAGTATATATTTTCTTGATCTGCGTAAAATTCTAAGACGATTTAGTCCTTTCCATCCTATTCACCGGAATTGTCTCGAATTTCGTATTTGAAGTTCGGAATCGGTACAACAGCCTATGACAAAAAATTACTTATTCAGCACCACGTCTTCGTATAGCCTCGATGAAAAGGTATTTATTTTAGCGGTATTTTTCGACGGTTTTTTATACCATCCATCTTGGAAACGATGATATATAGCATTTTCAGATTAAATGAAACCTTTTGCAATTCAAATGAATCTTTTTGCAGCGGGAATGAAACCTTTTGCAGTGGAATTGAAACCTTTTGCAGTGGAAATGAAACCTTTTGCAGCGGGAATGAAACCTTTTGCAACCGAAATGAAACCCTTTGCAACCGAAATGAAACCATTTGCAACCGAAATGAAACTTTTTGCAAATCAAATGAAACTTTTAAATTTATAGAAGGAAAAATAACAAAACATTTTTATTTTTAGTAGGTTCAAAATTAAATAAACTAATTATAACTAATATATAGTTAAAGAGGAATTTTTATTGATTATTAATAACTATGTTTTTATAAATTTTTTTCTTAAGCTTCCATAACACACAAGTGTAGATGCAGAAAGATTGAAAAAAGTTTTTCAAGGTATTTTTTTCAAAGGACCCGAATTAGGTACCTTTTTATAATCTCCTCCATGGAAAGGAGGATATATTAAATTTGCCATTCGGTTTGTAACACCTCTAAATATTCGTCGTAGACCCCATAAAGTATATACAATCATGATCATAGTTGATTTAATGATTTCCACTTATCTGTCTATTGAAATCACGACTGCTTTATCTCCATAATCAATAAAGCTGCGAAGCGGGAATCCTTTATTAGGAAAGATTAATAGTATACTATAACTATAAAAAATTGTGGTAAAACTTAATTTCACATTTCAGTCCTGGCCATACCTATAAAGGCCAAAATTTGTTTAAATTTCTCTTTTTAGCGTTAAGCATTTGGAATTTAATAATATGGAAGCATTTTATATCAAATCAATAAAGAACCATTTTTTAATACAATAATTGAAAATTTAAGAAATAATATAAATAAATGTAGATATTTATAGTCAATAAAAAATCCTCTTTGTCAATATATTAGTTATAATTAATTGATTTAATTTAAAAACTACTAAAAATATAAATGTTTTGTTATTTTTCCTTCTATAAATTTAAAAGTTTCATTTGATTTGCAAAAAGTTTCATTTCGGTTGCAAATGGTTTCATTTCGGTTGCAAAGGGTTTCATTTCGGTTGCAAAAGGTTTCATTCCCGCTGCAAAAGGTTTCATTTCCACTGCAAAAGGTTTCAATTCCACTGCAAAAGGTTTCATTCCCGCTGCAAAAAGATTCATTTGAACTGCAAAAGGTTTCATTTAATCTGAAAATGCTATATTAACTTTGTCATTCCGTTTGTAACATCCCTAAATATTCGTCGTAGACCCCATAAAGTATATACATTTATAATCAGCATAAAATTCTATGTCGATTTAACAATGTCCGCCTGTCTGTCTGTTGAAATCACGATACAGCCCACACGATACGGTACCTCCCGATATTCGGTATTTTGACGATTTTTGCCACATTTTTTCACGGATTTGTCTGAAAATTTTTATTTATAGGTCATAATGGGTTCAAGCTGCGGTGGGAAACATTGTATGTACAGGTCCACGATTTGGTATAGCCCCCATATAAATGTACCTCCCGATATTCGGTATTTTGATGGTTTTTGCCACATTTTTTAAGGATTTGTCTAAAAATTTGGTATTTGTTGGACATAATGGGTTGTAGCTCCGGTGGCGGTGGTGTATGTATAGGACTACGTTTTAGAATAACTCCCATATAACGGTACCTCTCGATATTCGGTATTTTGATGGTTTTGGCACATTTCCCATGAATATGTCTAAAAATTGGTATTTGTGGGTCATAGTGGGTTCTAATATTTCATTTACCCTAAGGAGGAGGGCCGAACCCGGTCGAACTTAATGTTTTTTACTTATTTTTTTTTTTTTAATTTTTCAAGTTCCTTACGAATGCTGGAGGGTATAAAAAGTTCGGTCCGGCCTTTACCAGTTTGTATTTTTCTCGCAATTTATTATTCTCTTTCAACCCAATTTTTCCTTATTTGTGTACATGAATTTCGCACTGCTGCTTTAAATAAGAGCAGCAAATTTTCACTAATCCTTAAAGGATTTAGCTCAGTTTAAGGTTTATCCAAAAATAATAAATTAAAACACAGAATAAAATTTGTTTTCAATTGGTGCGGTTTTTTATTTTTTGTTTATTTTTTTCTGTTTTTATTTATAACGGTGCAATTTTTTATATTTTTTTTTTTTTACATTTTTAATCGAATTGTTCGCTTACTGGCAATTTATATACATATATAATAGTTAAGGATAATTATTAATACTGTCAATCGTTTCAATTTTAATTACAAACCTCCAAATCTTGGCATGCCACCAGGAAATCTGGGACATCCACCGAAGCCATGGTTACGCATCATCCATGGACATCTGTGCATCATATTACGATGTTGCATCATAAAAGTGTTGCCACCGGGACCAAACATTCTAGGAAAACTCATCATCGAGGGATTGCCATGACGACCAAACATCATACCGGGATGGGGCCATTGGGGTTGTTGCTTTTGTCTGGGTGACTCATCTTCACTAGAGCTACTGCTGCTGCTGCTACTACTGGAGCTTGAACTTGACGAAGACACCTTTATGTTGGCTTTTTTGGATTTTTTCCATTTACGTTTACGTTCATCTTCACTAGAGCTACTGCTGCTGCTGCTACTGGAACTAGAACTTGACGTAGACGCAAATTTATGATGCTTCTTGTGTTTTTTGCCTTCCTGTCTCCTTTTGCAAACCTTCTCTCCGAACATTTTTCCTTCACAACCAGTTACGCAAAATTTTTGGCAGTTCTTTTTCTTCTCATCACAAGGTCCACGAGAATGAGAACGGCTAACATGACGCCTCTGTTGTCCATGGTGTTTCTTCATTTCACATTGGCGTCCACGAGAGTGGGAACGGGAACGAGATCGGCTGGCATGACGCTTATGATGTCCATGGTGTTTCTTCATTTCACATTGGCGTCCACGAGAGTGGGAGCGGGAACGAGAGCGGCTGGCATGACGCTTATGGTGTCCGTGCTGTTTCTTCAGTTCACATTGGCGTCCACGAGAGTGGGAACGGGAACGAGAGCGGCTGGCATGACGCTTATGGTGTCCGTGATGTTTCTTTATTTCGCACTGGCGACCACGGGAATGAGAGCGGGAGCGTGAACGGCTTACATGACGCTTATGATGTCCATGGTGTTTCTTCATTTCGCACTGGCGACCACGGGAATGAGAGCGGGAGCGTGAACGGCTTACATGACGCTTATGGTGTCCATGGTGTTTCTTCATCTCTCCATGACGTCCACGGGAGTGGGAACGGGAACGCGATCGGCTGACGTGACGCTTATGGTGTCCATGGTGTGAAAGGTGGCATAGGATGTGGGTGGGAACGATGACCGTGCTTATGATGACCATGGCGCTTTGACTTCTTTTTCGACTTATGTTCCATTTCACTTTCACTGGAACTGGAACTAGATGAGCTAGAACTCGAACTAGAGCTGGATCTAGTTTTGTGATGTTTCGATTTCTTTTTCTTGCCATGCTCCGCTTCACTGTCACTGGAGCTAGAACTGGTGCCACTACTGGTACCACTGCTAGTTCCACTACTTGTGCCATCACTTGTTCCCGAAGACGTCGATGATGAACGATGACGGCGTTTATGTTTCTTAGAGTCCTTTCCGTCTTCCTCAGCGTTGGCAACGACTTCACCTTCTAATTTCGCAATTGCCTTTTGCAACATCTTCTGAGCCTTATATGCCTTCTTCATGGCTTTCATATATTGTTTTTGGGCTTTCTTCGATGGTTCTTGAACAGTGGTATCAGCCTCTTGATTGGCCTCAACCTCCTTTTCGCAACCGGGACACTCCATTACAACCGGTTCTTCGTCGTCCATAAGGGGATGGCCCTGATGTTCGATATCAGACATTTCAAATTAACACTGATTCCCACAGGAGTTTAATTGTTTCTCTCTTTTTTTCTTTTTTTGATTCGTTAAGGAATTTGTTATTGTTGTGAAATAATTTTTATTATCGTTTTGCAAATATTTATTGTAAATATGGACTCGTTATCGGGTTTGCTCTGCACTGACGATTGGATGACTCCACTTGACTGATGGCGTTGCTTTGCCGGCATTTGCCTTTTATATCATTCCGGCCGAACATAAAACGGCTGGTGGGCTTAATTTTAAAATTTGTTCGTGTTTTTTTGATCCCAACTCGTGAAATTTGTTATCGAGAATATTCGCAATGTTCTCTTTTCCGATATGCTTCTGGTGTTGCGGGTGGAAAACGTTTATAAACGTTTGCATTAATGCAACAACGCATTACTCATATTTGTTTTCCATTATCTCTCAGTTTGTCTTCTCTTTCTCTCTTTCCCCCTCTCTCTCTCGATCTGTTATTATCTCTTTAATTGAGTGAACCTCTTGCCCATGATTTTCTCAATCACTTGTGTTTCTATAGCAGAGGCACGGGCGCATGTTAGGTCAGTTAATACCCCCTTGACGCATTGGTGCTGATAACAATTATATTTAGAATAATAATTATTGTTGTTGTTGTTCGTATTTTCGTGAACTTGTTAAATAAAATCAAAACAACGTTTGTTATGTTTGTGGTTCTTGTTTTGAAGTGGTGAAATTTAATTTGCATCCAATATTAAATGACGTGGAAGAGGAATCCCCTAAAATAAAAAGTGGAGTGACTTCTGCAAGTAGTAATGCCACTATATATATTTGTGCGGAATTTTCTCAATGTTGGCATTTGGACTTCGAAATAGGTCCATCTTCTCAGAAAGATCTGAAAAGGTCCACATTTTTGTATAGCCAGCATATAATGTTCCCCTACATATTCGCTATATGGCCGATTTTGGAAACACTTTTCAACAGAATTTTTTCAAAGTTGGAATTTGGAGATTGAAATAGGTCCAACCTTCCATGTTTTTATCCACATTTCCATCGATTTGTCTGAAGTTTATAATTATGTATGTGGTCTCAGGTTTCCAAGAGATTGGAGGTTGTTAAATTAATACGTACCATTGTATGATAAAAGAACCTCTTGTTTAAAATAAGGTATATCCGCCATATAACCGTGCCTCCCGATGTTTTTGATGATGTTTGCCACATTTTTCCACGGTTTTGTCTAAAAACTGTCTGTTTGCAGGACTTTTGGTATTAAAAATGGGATATGTAGGTCCACGTCTTCGT